>NW_017296059.1:1498242-1582123 GCF_001594075.2 Trachymyrmex cornetzi
CGCGACGTACTTCAGAGCGTATCGCGGTGCATTAAGTAGGTTCTACATTAGTTGCAAGCTGATCGCAAATTTGTTACGACAGCCAATATGAAGCATTGATTTCAAAATGTAAGCTTCAGATTGGCTGTCGCAACAAACTTGCGTTCGGCCTAATATAAAACTAATATAAAACCGGCTTTAGTTATCGCGCGATAAGTTCCCGCGCAATCCGCTTCCTTCTGCGGATATGTAGATATCGAGTAATGAACCGAAGGATTCTTAACGTTCACGATACTGTGATTTGCCTTTGTCGGTTGGAAATTTATTGGGAAAGACATAGAAAGAGCCGAGGACTCTCCCGTCGAGCCGCGTGAGCAGTAAACATTACGAACAGGTCGCGTTGTTTATCGTTCATCGTCGCCATGTTGTGACGGTTGGGAATAGGCGATATAACGCTCGACGTGCCGTGATCGTCCGACGCTCCTTGCAGCTCCTTGTGTGTCAACATGGCATGCGATTACCGTTTCCGAGAACACGTAACTAACACCATTCAACGTGACATCGAATTTCGAGGTATGCGACATTCGAATTGCATTTCATTTGTTGTTCATGACACTCGTGGAATTATTTCGTCCTTGTTTGTCAAATGTTAAATAAGGAATGATGCTCATAAGCGCCAAATAAAATGCATCCTATATGTGTTATGTAATACGGAGAACGTCATTCAGTCGTGAGATTTATGATATTTTCACGATTGTAATTACAGATTATATGTGCTCTCTTGACGAAAATGTCCTGTCACGTGCGAGTGAACGTTTGAGATGTGACGAGATTTCAATGACGAGATATCGACTGGTGAATAAATTTACTTATTATATATGTATACTTGCATGTTTCAATATCGATCTCACTTTTAAAGATAAAACATATTTATTTTGAATCTAGTTTAGTCAGTATACTGAATTTTAATCACAAATCTCGATATAATTTTATTTTCTTTTTTTTAAGTAATTATAATGTTAATTTATTTGCTACAAAAGAGAAAAAAAATTTAGAGTGTGTCCTTTAAAAATAATTATTAAAATATATGATTTTATTTATATATATTTTAAAAGATAAAATATAAATTGATATAACATATGTGAGATTTTTTTCAATAAATTTGGTTTACGAAAAAAATAGACAAACGTATTGAAAGTTTTGCAACATTCGAGTAATGATTGTTTAAACAAACTATATAAAGTAACTGTGGTATTTTATATAACAGCCTTTTATTCAATTTGTCTTTGTTTTACAATCAACTTGGCATAAATTTGATTGATACAAGCTTGATAACAGGTTATTATTCAATTTAGCTTTTACAATAAATTGGATATGAGTGTGCCTGATAACAGTTTTTTTTTATTCGATTTAGTTTTATTTCACAATCTATGTTTGATGTACAAGCTTGTTCTGATGTCAGCTTGATAACAGTCTTTTTTGTTCAATTTAGCTTTACAATAAATTTTCTTTTTTTTTAATCTCTTCGTAAATACGAGAAAAAAATATCAAATTTTTTAAAAACTTCAATTTCTATCCCAGTTTAACAAATAACAATTTTCGAATTTTTCTAGATCAAAAAAATGAATTAGTTGATAAAAATTAGGAGATTGTAAAAAATGTTATTATATGTTGGGTTTCTTCAATAATCTATAACACATTTAATCATTATTCGAGATTTTATTTTCGCACATCATTTTACAGAGCAATGGCAACTGCTTCTCTCATCAAGCTTCTGACGTTTCATTCTACAACTTACTGCATGGTAAATTCTGTTATATCTTTAGAATATAATCTTTACTGAGACAATTACTAATTTGTTTAATTGTTGAATTTTGTACAAAATAATTTAGAACGAAATATCTTTCGATTTTTATTAACTTTTACATACATGGAAGATGGATTTTTCATCTCTTTCAAAACTTAATCGCTGCTTCTACTCGGTAAGGAATGAAATTCTGAGAAAAGAGCGACTTTTTGTACGCTGGCGGAATATCAAGTCCGATCTTGCGACTTTGATTCTTCAACTTCCACCGATAGTCTTCGTTATTCTTTCACCGAAAGAAGTTCACTTGTCTTTCGTTAATTTCGCGATGACGACGCGAAGCACAGACAGCTTAAAAACTAATAAGTAACTGCCGCCTAGCCACGTCCGCTTCCTTTTTCTTCGTCTCGCTTTGTATCTTTCATATTTCGTCGCGTTTCTTTTTCTCTGTATCATCTTTTCATTCTTTTTGCTACCAAAACGGGTCCTTCCATCTTGCTACTGTGTCTCCGCATTTACAGGGTGTCTACGGAATGATTTACGGAATACTATGCGTAATAATTTAAAGGCGTATGTCTTAGAGAATCTTAGAGATGGAATAAATATTTGCAGCATATTATATATTAACGTAAATTGACTTTGTTCCTAGATAAAATATATTACTTAATTTTTTACTTTCTTTAATCCAAAGTAGTTACCTGATTTTTTTTCTGTATTACGATCATCTGAAATGCCTTTACACCCCAATTTAAAATCACTGTTATTAGTAACATATTGTATATTATTGATTGCTTTCCGATTTATAAATATTTGAGAACATTATGGATAAGCATTTAATTATAATTTTCTAAAAAAAAAAGTTAAAAATTAAACAAGTATTAAAAGGAATAAACACCTTGTGTAGTTTATTATGACAGTATTTCTAAAGAATAAAAAATATGACGATATTGTTTCTAAAAAATAAAGATTTTAATATAATAATTTTTTATGGAATTGCATATTGAAAAATTTGTAAAGAATTATTAAAAAAGAAAAAAAATATATGTTAAACAATAACTATACACAATATTAAAAAATATATGTTATACAATAACTAAAAGCAATATTTTACAATTCACACTTTTTCGCCGAGGAACGTAAAACATACCTCAGGTGACTATTCCCGGATTAAAAACGTTTCGCTCAAATTTTACAAAATTTTTGTTATTTATTTATAATATTTGGACAAACATGATCGCGTAAGTAAACGAATAAAGCATTAAATTTGTATCAAGTCTTCGATAAAACTTAATCGGTTTTAGTTTTATTTGTTGTAATTTCGTATTATTCTTTTTCTTTTAGAATACTTTGTGTATCTATATATAAATTCGCGGTCGCGAGAGCGGCTAATTGCCAAAAATGTATCTTCCCTCGGTCACAAAATTCGCTCGTAGTCCACAGAATTGCTCGACAAAGCTAATCCCCCGCCGAGTTCCTCGACCTTTAAAGCCAAAGTCTCATAAATTCAACGAATCTCTCTCAATGCGCGCTAAGATTTAGTTAAAAAACGAAGGAAAGAGTCGCGAAGGGGTGAGTCATTCTGCAGCCCGACAGTCCGGATTATTGCAGTATTAACCCTCATCTCGACAAGGATTCTAAAGTTTTCTTGAGAAATCTTAACGACCCATCTCGTCTTTGAGTTTTCTTTGCGTTTGCCATAAATACGATAAAACGGCGGGGATATGGTCAATGAATAAGTCGGCATCGATTCGTAATGACTTTACAAAATTAATCGATTAGAATTTTTTCTCAAAACGATTTTTTAATTCTTTATAATTTATTTTAATAAAAGGATTGTAATGCTATTATTAACAAACGAATACGGAAAGTATCTTTAACCGGTGATCGGTAAATATGTAACAACAAATTATGTTGTTGTGATTGCTGCTAGTCTGCTATACCAACCAATTGTTAGTAACAGAAACAAACTATATAGAATCTAACCTATCTTTTGGATAGACTTTAGCTCGTTTACATAGAATTCGTAGATAATCGTGGAGTCTTAAGTTGTAGGAAACCGACAAGCACAGTCAAATATAGGGAGAATACTTGACTAGAATTAATCAATTTCTTACGATTTGAGACCCTGCAACCGTCTACGACTTTTATATGTATATGAGCCTCTTATTTGCTAGCGATACTATTGATTATTTGTTACATTGACGAATTAATTTGCAATCGTAACAAATCGATTATTTTTTTAACAAATATCACATTTGTTTTCCCTTGATTTGTTCCTATAACAAAATCTTTTCTCTCAGTGTTCAATTCTATATTATTTGAACGGTTCTTTTAAACGTAATTAGTAATTATTTGCGTGGGGTATTTTTGATATTCCAACATTATGTCTCAATTTTCATTATTCTTTTTGATGGTTCATACTTAAATGAAGGTTGATAATATTCTATATATCTTTTATATATAAAAATACATGCAAATTTTCTTAATATTGCGAAATAATGCGAAATACGCTAAATACAGCTCTGGCTAAAAGTATTAAATATCTTGTTAATCATTATTTAATTCTTCAGCTAAAAAATTAATTTATGACACTATTATTACTGCAAATTATTCTGTGTATCAAAAATTCTTTAAACTTACGTATAATGCCGATCATGGCTCGGTAAAATAACTGTTATGATTTATTTAAAATAAAAAATATAAAATAAATTCCAGAAACTTATTTAAAATATAAAATTGTAGATATCGGTAAAAAACTAATACGACTTGTTTAAAATAAAAAAATATAAAATAGGTTCCGGAAACATTAGAAATATTAAATAAGAAATAAGTCGGAAGTGTAGTTATTTAAAATAATAAATATTAAATAATTCTATATTTTAATTTTAGAATAAGAGGTAAATGACAGAATTTATTTAGCAACTCAAAAATAACAAAAAAACAGCAAGATGTCGATCTTTTATTAAAAATATTGTGTATACTGAGCGGATTTTGCATAACATAAAATTCTCGGGAAAAATGTTTCATATATAATTATATAGAAAATATATCCATATATATCATATTTTTTTCCTTTTTAAATTTATAATTTTTATTTATTACAAATTAATAATCATTTATTGTAACACAATTGAATTAAGATATTCATAAGATGTGTGAATGTGCAACAAATTTAAGAAATAAAGCAAAAACCGTGCAACAACGCCTATTCATCGGAGAACATAAAAAATGTAAAGAATTTAAAAATATATTATTTTACTTCGTAATATGCGTTAATATTTCGACAGTTGGTTGGCGCGCGACCTTGGGAGGAGGGGTTGGCACGGGGTGGTACGAGCCGCACAGGCGGCGCGTCACGTTAATGCGTAGTCCCGGTCCCGACAGTCCCGTAGTCACCGCGCAGTCATTCTCACTGAGGCTCGTACAGACAGGTAGCAGTGTCGCGTGCCGCTCTTCTCCGCATTTCTTTTTGAAACCTTATCGCGAAGAATGCTAAATATTATACGAAACGTTGTTAAAACTTTGACTACTCAGTATACGATTAATAACTTTCACGTTAAATTTTAATTATTTATAAAAAGATCGAGATGACAATCATGTATCACGGAACATATTTCGTACAGTTCATTTATTTGAACGCAATGGATATCAAAACGCAATGGAAAACAGAATTTATTACGATAGTCCTATATTTTGAATACCTATATTTGTGTTACTTTTAAATTTCAACAATATAATTAAAATTAGTTATTTTAAATGTATTAGGTAACAAATAAATTTTTTTTTACATTATATGTCAGCTCTGAATCGTAAAAGCTCTGCTTTTTTGCACGTGACGATAAAAAAGCGGAGTTCTTATTGGATACCGCTCGTCGCTCATCTCTCATCGCGTCCAGTGTGCATGAGGCCAGTAGGCATTAAGGCCGATATTCATAATCTTATTTTAAGACCTTCTAAGTAATATCCTAAGATGCTAATGACTTTCTAATTGGTTCATAACATCTTAAGAGTACTTAAGACGGTCTTAAATATAAGATCTGAATACAGACAAAGAGAAACTTGAATTTCTATTAATTTGATAGATTTTAGTTATTTCTGCGATTTATTTCCACCAGGAGCACCGCAAAAAAATGGATATTGTTGTGTAGTTTACATCCACTTCTTCATAGGGTAGTAGCGTGCGGGAGCATTTTGCGGTTGTAGGAAAAAGGCCCTCATGTCCTCTCTCAGGTTTCTCTCTTGTGATACGTTGGAAAAGACCGTGATAGATACGCGCGGGCACATCGGCGGGCGGTGGTCGAAGTTAGCCCACCCGCCTACAAACCACGGCAATAAAATGAATTTATCGATGCCGCAAAACGGCGGCTCCTTACTCGCTCTCCTCCCGCGGTCGTACTTCATTTTGCCAATATTAAATGCTGTAAATTCAGACCGCCAGCTTCCATCCTCCTCCTTCTCTTTGCCCAGTTCGCGCTCTTGCCATCTCGCTGGGTGCTTGGGAATCGATGGACTCTTGTATTTTACGTGCATGTATATGCATGTATATACAATGACTTATATTGTACGTCATTGAAATCATCTTGACAACGATTATTATCACGTAAATGAAAAGCACAACATCGTATTTAGTGATGTAAGTTTTTACAACTTTACTTATTGAAAAAGTTATACGTACACTGAAAAAAAAGATTAGTTGCTGCAACAATTTAGATAGTAAAATATGGCATAGCATTTTTATATGGTGCATCGAAATTATATGCTAACATTACGGATAGGCTAACGCAACTAAAAATTTACTGCTACAACCAAAAACTGATTGCTGCAACCATATAAAAATGCTATGCCATATTTTACTATCTAAATTGTTGGAGCAACTAATCTTTTCTTTCAGTGATATAAAGTATTGATTACTATTATGTGATGGAATATTGTATTTTTATATATGTTTTGATAATTGCTTAGACAAAAATTTGACATAAGGTTAAAATTTATCTAAATTCTTAAAGATTATTGTAATGTTGTTAATGCTCGAGTTTCCAAAATCGATTTTCTAATTGTAAATAAAAACTTATAAAAAGATCTTTTCTCTGAAATTCTTTAATTATTTCATAACTTGTTTTCTCTATGCTTTTCTTTGTAACTTATCTCATATTTTAACTTAACAAGTACACTTTTTCTGTAATTTTGAATAATAAATAAAAAATAAGAATTAAAATTAAAATAATCATAAATATAAATCAAAAATAAATTTGCCCATTTGTTAAAAATTGGGAAACATAATTTTAGTAATGGATTATAAATAGCGCTATTACAGCAAAAATAGACTTGTCGCTGTTTCCCAATTATATTGCATTACGGATTACATTATGCCAAAAAAATAATTATATTACTTTGTGTAATTACGTAACACACAAAATAATTATATTACATTAAAAAACCTTATATATGTTATTTTGTACTCAAATATTGCATTATATCTTCATTGTGTATTAGGCAGTTGTATCGTTCTGTTTAATATTTAATCAAATGACATGTGGCCATCAATTGAAATAGTCACTTACGAATTTCGCGGCTAGATCAAGCTAGATTTATTTGATAAAATCGCGCTACGTTAATCGAACTGATTGTCGCGTCGTTGATCGCCGCCACGCATCGCGTCGGAATTTCATTCGGAATGCAGCTCGTCGACGATGACGCGAACTAGCGCAATATCGGTAGCCTCCCAATATCGGTTCCTCTCCCCGTAATCAGACTCGTAAAAGTGAAGTTTACGGCCGGTCGAGCTTACGCAAAAACCCAATCATATCCACGTATAACGCGACGAGAGAAAAATAGCATGGCGACGCCGCACCACGTGGCTTGAGTATTGTTGCATAAAATTCCGGATCAACGACAGGGATTTTGTTCGATCGAACGACCGAGTCGTAGATTTATATGTTATAACTTCATGGCGACAATGAAACGAGGATCGGCCGTTCGCTCTTTACTGCCTTATTTTAATCAAGTTCTCGAGAAGTGATTCATCTACATGCGTTATTACGCGATTATAAAGTCGTTCTCGGCGATTTTAAGGATTTATGACAGTATACTTGATTTATTTAGAATTGTGTTTCTTCTTTAGCTATGATTGATTCATCTGCCTGTGATATTTATGACAAGAGAAAAAATTAATGAAGAATAAACACTGCAATTTATATTAATTAATTAGAGTCTGATAAATTAATATTAATTTTCCGGCAATGTGAAATTTTTACCTTTTGTCCGCAGCTTAGGTCTTCAAATTTCAAGTTTTCACTAAAATCTCTTAAATATTTTTTTACTCTTTATCCACAACTTAGATCTACAAATTACAGTGCAGATTTTTATAAATGCATAGGTGTTTTTATTAAAATTCTCTTAATATTTTCGAGCAAGAGCAAATTTGTAACCGAATGTTAAACTCGACGATTAATTAAGTTGATTTTCCAATCGAGATTAATTAATATAATAGATTAACAGTTAATATATGCAAGCATGTACAACACGTGCATAATATATTAGAACATCTTAAGCGTTTACGAGACATTTTCAGTTTTATTTCTCATCACAGATACACGGCACTTGAGTTACGCATGATAGAGATACGTGAATGCATCTGCAATATTTGCGAACCGTCGGATGATCGTTTCGCGACATTCTTTGGCAGTGAAGCAACGTCGCGACGCAACGCTCGTAAAATAGCAAGCGAATAAATCGAAAATTCGTGATTTATTCGTACAGACATGTCACACCGTGAGCATATAATATAAAGTGAACGAATGTAAACTCACGTATTGCAAAATGCAGATAGAAAAAGGTGTACGATTCTCGACTTAAGGCGCCTCCAGACGATATTGCCAATGTTCACACATTAGCAAATCTCATTTTACAAATATCATACATATACATGACATACTTAATTATCCATATTGAATGTGGACCAATTTAGCGAATGTATGCAAAGTTGGTGTATACATTAACCATATTATCTGTAGGCGTCTTTAGCGTAAATTCTACGATCCTCGCGTGTCTTTCTGCCAGCTTTGCCGTGTTATCTGCACATACGATGTGCGGGGGTAAACGAGCATCGTTATGCTTGCATCAGCATCAAAGACAAATACGATGAGCAGAAAACGGGACACGTGGCGGCAGTTTTCAGAACGTGCTGCGCGCATAATACATCGGATCGGTCTTCATCGATGTGGAGGCGGAAGCGACGGCCTAGAAACGCAATTATCAACCTCTACATCTCTTCGCGATCCATATACAATTTTAGGTCTCTGTGTTTCGATGACATTGCGCATTTCTCTGTCACATATTTTTGCGGAGTAAGAAAGTTTTTCGACGATCCTGACGTTTGATCACGTGGTCCATAAAAGAAGACTGATCGTGAGCTGTAAAAATTACTATTAGATTAGAAACACTCTAAAAATTAAATTAGTAAAATTAGTAAGTCTTTTTTTGGCTATAATAGTAGTATGATTTAGAATCTATTGCCAAAGTTATATGTTTCTCAATTCATAACAAACAGAAAAAATTTATTGATTTACGTTGCATTTATGATTATTTTAATTTTGCCAGTTTTATGAGAATTACTCACGTGGGTTTATTAAGATTAGTGCCATCTTCAATTTCATTTCTTTCTCTGTTACAATTTTATTTACTTGAAAAATATAATATTTGAGTTAAGAAAACAAGTGTTTGAAGAGATAAAATGACTAGACAAAAATTATTTTTATAAATGGAATCTATATACTTTTGAATGATAAGTTCAACGAAAATGGACATACAATAGGAGAATCAGAGTGCATTGAGAGTTTTCGCATATCGGAGATTTATCACGCAATAAAATGAAACAGCCGTTGTAAGCTGTCGCTCTACTGACGGCATTTCGCTTTACTCGACATTATTAGGATCGCAATTGCCGGCGTTGGAATCGCGGCACATTTAACATTGCACGAAACGCGGCACATGCGTCAGTTCTTTTCTGAAACAGCGCGGCTCGCATTGGCTATTAACTGTCGTTTCATGACACGAAATACGAGCTTCTTTGTCTCGTAAAATTATTATCGATGAGATTCGCAGTGCATTACACATGTCGTCGAATAACAAATAATCGACGAGTTTGTGGCATATTTCGCAAGATTATTCCGGATAATAAAATCGAATTGTACCGAATAAAATATAATGGCGAATTTGTTATACATTTGGACGTCTGAATCTTGATTTCAAACTTATTAAAAAAGATTGACTGTGCCATAAAGAAGATAAAATTAAATGCGTACAAATTTATAAGTTTATGTTGATTGAATTATAAGTAGAAAATAATAATAAATTAGTGAAGAATAATTAAAAGAAAAAAGTTGATAATTATATTTATAAAATTTGCTATTCTACTCTTTATCGTAACGAATAACAATTTAATATTAAATTTATTATTTCATAAAATAATCTTTATTAAATGATATTTATGTATGATACAATAATTATCTTTATCTTATGTAATATTAACATATTTTTATGAAGATAATTAACGATTTTTAAGTACAATTCTTATAAATTAAATTATTCTAGCTTATTATTAATTGAAACATTTTACGATATTTTTATGATACAAGTTGTATAAAAATTTGTAGACTTAGGAATCGTGCATTATTAATTTAAAAATAATAATATATATTATATTATTATTTATTATTATGTACAAGATATCGTTAATTTAATTATTTTTTGTATGATTATAATATATGAAAAGTGTTAATGGCTTTTAAATTAAAATTTAAAAAAATGTGCAAAATTTGATATCTACAAATATTAAACTGATAACAAAAAATTAAATATTAAATATTAAATGTAAAAATTGAACAAACATTATATGTATTGCTATAGAAGTTAAGATCCATTAATACTTTGCATATAATTTGGTACAATCATTACTATAATTATATATTAAAAGTAAATTATTAAATTAAAAAGCTGATAAAATTTAAGAGCATACGAAACGCGCGCAAATATTACATCATTATTTACAAATTTCTTGTAAGTTATTTCTATACTTAAACCGATTACTATAATTATTTCTCTCTCTCTCTCTCTCTCTCTCTCTCTCTCTCTCTCTCTCTCTAATAATTGTTAAAATACAAAATATATGTGAAAAATAGATTTACAATTTAAGAAGAAAGATTGTTCAGTGATCTTAAAATGCATTCGTACCCCTGCTATTTTCTACGATACGTCTCCTCTCACTTAAAAGCTCCAAAAATTTTGCTCTTGGGCTACCGGGATATTTCAATTCCACTGTAAAAGAATCTCCAAATCTGGAGTTTATTAACTCAGTTCTTAAACTATCTTTTGATTTTCGCACAATCTCCTTTTCTTTATAAGGTGGGTTTGCTTCAATCGATTTTGTAGGGTCTATTAGATAATCATGATGCTTTATTTGGAAAATCGTCGGTTTGTTCGACATCTCGATATCTGACAAATTACCATTGTCTTCCGATTTTGAAATTGATTCGCCGCAAAATGCTTCAGAATCAATTTCAAAATCGATCGATGTCTTCGAGCTAATATCGTTCGCTTGATCCGATAGCTTCGTTTTCCTAAACGTCCAGGGGCTACTCTCGATTCCGTGAATGTGGTCGAGATAATCCTCGGTGGAAACTTCGTCGAAATTAAGGATGCCATGAACGTCCTGTTGGAAAGTCCCTCGTAACTTGGAGTAAGTTGTCGGGCTTTGCGATCTAAGATCGGATATTTTCCGGGGGCGTTCCTGTCGAGATTGTTTCAGACTCCAGCATTTACTAAGATCGGCCGCGCGCATTAGTTGATCGAAGATTTTACGCTCGAGATCATCCTCAGTAATATTGTTGTTCTTGTCGTCAAGATCCTGTTCATCTATCTCAGTAACAGCTTGATACTTTTCTGTCTCATTTAACGTTAATCTTTTCGCGATGTCAGTTCGAGTGGAAGACAAAAGCGGTAAGGAAATTCTGGAAAGATTGGATTCATCGCAATTCTCAGCATCATTTTCAGAAACTGCGTTTTCGCATTGATGGATAGCGTCGTCACTGATGCTGGACACCTTAGAATCTACACTGGAACTCGCTAAACTGAATTTAGCGCCAGCAGACTCAACATCGATGCCATATCTGTCTCGAAGGACCTGGTTATGCTTGTTGACATTATTGATGCATGCCTCCAATCTCTCGATGCCTTTCAAACATTTCACGTAAGATTCAATAGCAACGATCTCATCATTGTCTGGCAGCAAGTATTTATCGGTGTCATCCTTCAGGCTCACTTTGCGTCCTCGAAATTCTGTATAATCTTTATCCGTGTTCGAATTATTCCCACGACGACCTCCTCGTTTTCTGCGACGCTTTCCATAGTTCTCCAACATGTTTGTGGCACTCATGTACTCGTTGATAGAGTTCATGTTGCGCATGAAAGTTATTGCTTCATTCAAATACTCTTCAAGAATATTTCTCTTCGATGCTGCATGAGAATGAGCGTCTTTGTCGATGACGACACTATCTTCGACAATTTCGTTGCGAAGATCTTCGTTGGAGAATTCCATCTTCTCGTCGTTAAGCGATTCTTCAAAGTTCTCAGAATCATTCTTCTTTTTCAAAGCAGGCAGAACTTTTTCGCTCTTCATCGATTCTATCTTTTTCTGCTGTATAGACTGATTGATTTTGATATTCGATCGAATAATATCCAAACTTTCAGTCACAACCGGCTTCTTCTTCTTCACCTTCTTTATAATAGGCTTTAAGGCTACCTCTGAATTTTGTTTTGATGCCAGAATTTTACGATTATTTACGACGTCAGTTATCTCCTCGAGACTACTGGAATTTGAAAAAGATACTTTTTTCTTGCTAGTGTTATCAAGCTGTTTGATTTTCGCTTCTCCTTCGGAATCACTATCTACATGCAATGATGTCCCGAGGATCAACGTCTTGTAATCTTGTAGTGGATTCTTTTCCGATATTTCATCAGGTTTTCTCTTTGGAAACTCTATCTGAATATCATCAAAATCGTCATCTACCTCGACTAACGTCGAAGACTCGACGTCAGTTGAATCTACATGATTCATCGATTTCGAAGCTTCCTTTTTCGTGTGCGCAACGACATCCGGAGGACAAAGGCTCTCATAATTTTTATCGTCATGCAAATTCATAGCTTTTATCTCAATTGTCTTTTTCGCGACGTTGTCGTCGTCATAATCAAGACTATCATCCGAAAAATTATGATCGTAATTTAATAAATTCTTTATTGAAACAGATTTTGATTTTTTCGAACTCTTGCAATTGTCTTTCGAATCTTGATTACATGATTTCTCAGCCGTCTCTTCTGGAATTGTATCGACAAAAGAACATTCGTTGTTTATCACAGAAGAAAATAAATTATCAACTAATTCTAAATTAATATCTTGTTGCGTAGAAGGTGGCATTCTTATCTCTCTGTTATGATGGATAAATTTCGATCTTTCTATACACGGAAGAGTCCAGTTTTTCCATAGATCATGATCGGTAAGTCTGTGTGGTCTTCTAGGACTCAAACTGTAGCTACGTTTCTTAATAATGAAAGCCTGTGTTAAACTACCTTTCGGAATCGGCCACGTTTCCTGACAAACATCACCATTGTATATTCCATTCCATTCTGTCTCTGTGCCATTCTCTTTTGTCTCGATGACAGAAGAAGTGCCTAAGGAACTTCTAAAAGTTACCGACTTCTTCATCGCAGTCTCTTTCTTCACATTGGAAGACGCGTCATCGCAGCTTTTGCTCTTTGGATCTTGAAAGATATTCTCGATTCTGAAAACTCTACCGTCCGTCTGAATGGCCGTCGATTTGACTGCAAAATCCTTTAGAAAGGATCCTTCAGTTTCATTTTTAATCTCTTTATCCGTCTGTGCTGCCTTGTCGCTGGAAATGGGTTTCGGTTTCTCCTGCACAACGTCACTACCGTCTATCACCGCGATTCTTGACTCTAGACCATTTGTGCTCTCAATCGTTATACTGATCATTTCTGGTAAAGATATGGAGATAACGTTCTTCTCGGGACTATTTGTTCGTGCATGTTGACTGAGCTCGTGAATCAAACTACAGCAATTGCTATAGTTTTTATTCTCTGAATTATCTTTTAGCCGATTCGCTGCTTCCAATCGTCGCACCGTCGTTTGCACCGCTGAATTCCTTCCCGGCGACGCGAAGAACGTGTTGGTCGAATTATCCACGCATGGTACTCTTTTGTCACCACTTTCCGGGTAAAGTTCAGACATATCAGCACTGGATAGATTACTCTCGGCGTAATTCTGCGCGTCGTCAGAAAGTATACCAGAATCATTTCGCGGCGAGTGGAGTTCGTAGTCGTCGAAGTCCAGGTCGGTTGCTAAGCTTTCAGCATCCTTGCAGCGGAAGATGCTGGTTGGCGGCCGTCGATCCGTCAGCGTTGCCATGTCCTTTACTCTAAGAACAGGCAATCGGCGATCCATAGCAACTATCGCGACATCTCCGTCCGCGTGATCATCTGTGAGAACCGCTGCGTCTTGGAGAACCACCTTAGGCTGGTCCGTCAGGCACGCTGTATCCTTGAAGCGCAGTGTCGACGCCGTTTCCGTCTGAGTATCAACATTAATCTTTCGTCGTTTCAATAGCATCTTTCGCGAAATCTCCTGGAGTCTCGATCGCGCTATGAGACTGTTTGGCATCTTCACATCGATACCTTCCGGTGGTGAACGCATACCCGGTGTATTGCTGCTGCTCGCCATATTAGTCTCTTCTGTGTGCTTTCTGCTAGAATAGAGTCTTTCTGTGACGGCTGCCACAATTTCGGAGCGTTTCACTTTCTGAATGGCTGTGTGATGCTTTAAACCGCCCACCGCTGTTGCCGCTGCTGCTGCTGCTTCTTGATCCAAGGAGCTCTTTCTGCGTGCTACCTTGTCGCGTGTCAAACTCGAGATCAAGATTTGTTCGTCTTTAGAGCTACTTGAACTACTGTCCTTGCTGGTCTTTCTCTTCAAGCTCTCCAAACTCGACTTTCTGCCGATACTGTTATAGCTACCTGTTCTGCCACTGATGGAGTCCTTCAAACTCTTATCGGACTCGTTGCTACTCTTCCTCTGCAGATGATCTTTACTGCCGATCGCTCTCCAGATGTTATTCGACTTAACATTCGCTTTGCGATCGTCGATCTCGCGAATATTATTGAGCTTCTTCCCACGTTCGGATAGCGTCGGACGTTTCTCTAAGTTCGTATGCGATCGCTGAACGCCGAAAATTGGTTCCTTCTTCTTGCTAATTCCGTCGATAGAGCCAAACTTCTTCGAGATGTTCAAATTGGACGAAGGTAAATCGATTGAATTTTGCTTACTGAACTTACTTCTCGGTCTGCTTCTTCCAACAGATACCGGACTTGGTGGAGGGCATCCTGAGGTAATCTGATGAAGATCACCGATCTCTGAGTCTTTCAAGATGCACGAATTCGTTGAACTACTGCAATCATCAGGATCGACGTCGTCAATTCTTTCCGATCCCTCGAAATCCTCGTTGCTGCCTTCTATAAAATCGGCATCAATCGAATCTTCTTGCACTTCATCAGAACAAATTTCCTCGATCTGTGTAGATGATTCTTGCAAGCTGTCGTCTGGCTTGATCAATACAGCCACTAGCGTCGGTATATCTACAAAGACAGGTTCCTTGATTTCGTTCACCACCTCGTCGTCTTCATCATTCAATTCAGTGACCTTGGCCTGGTTATAATTGCCGATGAAGTGATCCGGAAGTTGCAGATGCTCGTAAGAGTTGAATTTTCTAATAGATCCTGAAGAGCTCGTCTCATAAGTCGTCACACTATCACTGGAATTGTATCTTCTTATCGGAAGTGTATCGAGATTTTTGTTATCTTCCGATTGTACAGTTTTATTTTTATGATTGGATTCCTCGAATTGTGAAGTGTTGACCAATTCCTGTTCTTCACGATACTGAGGATCCGTCGAGGAATCCTTTGAACTTTGAACTTTGCCGCAGCAACACGGCGCTTTAGTCTGGTCGATATCCTGCAATAAGATTCGTATAACTAGTTTTAATTTAAACTGAAAATGAATATAATATATAATATATTTAAATAACGAAATATATATTTATTAAGTTGTGTAGTTCTAATCCATACAACACAGATAACTACAGCAACGTTTTCCTAACGTTGCAGTAATATTGCAACGTTGCAGCAATGTTACTGCGAGCTTCTGTATGGGAATTTTTCACCATATTATGAATACTTCAAATTATATGCTTTTTTCATGAATATTTTTGACTCGAAATAATTAATTAAATTTTTTCTCTTAAAATTTTTTGATTTTTTATAATACCTATATATATTAAAATTTTCAATAATTTTCACTCTTATTAAAATTCTAAAATATGTAATTAAAAATTATTAATTAATATTTAAATTAATGCTTAAAATTAAATATTTAAATCATATTAACTTGAATTGATAATTGCTTCCTATATTTGACGAAAAAGAGGAGCGTTTGATTTTGTTTCAATATTTCCAATATACATTACAATTATGATATTCCATCTTTCAAAAGAAATTATTATTGTCCATGAATAATATTTTATCTCGAATTTAAAACACGACGCGGAAGCTCGTGGATAGTCGACGAAGTTGCGATTGTGGACGAAGTATGAGGAATTTAATTAATCGGCGATTATGCAACGTGCGGAAATGAAGGATGGAAACTACCTGATGGAAATGGAAACGCTGTTCGCTCGTTAAGCGTAACACATCGGCGTGCTATATTTTATCAGCAATCGTTCGGCCAATCGCTCGCAATGGGCGCTCAATAAGTGTCAAATAAACGATCAATGAATCTCATTTGCGTAATGACATCGAACAATATCACGGCACCGCTCGTATTGGTAAACCCTGATAATAAACTCGCACCACTCTCTCGCGCGCGAGTTAAAACACGACTGAAAAATTGACTGCTATTTATCGCGGATCCGCGCGTTCTACGTCGAGGAAAATTGCGAAATTTGTTTTATAATGCCGCGTTATTACCGATCGCGCGCTGCTCGAAACTCATTAATATTTTCTGCCGGCAGCATGCGAATCTCCGGCCACGTTATAAAGTCGCTCGATCAACATCAGGCCGAGGATTAAATCCTTTCGCGTTTTCAGCCCCGCTTCCGCCAAGCTCGATTTTTCATTTCGGCCGCGTCAGAAGACAAACGAGAAAGTGGTGTTAATTTTTATTCGATTAAAATAACATCTCCACAGATAATTTGCAAAAAAGAGTCAAGAGATATTTGTGAAATAATACCTTGTAACGCGCAAATAATTGATATTTTATCGAAATTATATTATTATTAAATAATCTTTATGTTTTATGTATTGCCCTTTTTACATTCATCTTATCTTAAATAAACACAAATTTGAGTGGACCGTTTGAGATACGTGAAATGTTAAATTTAACACGAATTTTCCAACGTGTGAGTAAAATATCCGTAAGCTCCTTGCCTTTTCCAGTAATAAAGATTTCAATCTGGCGACTTCAGCCCTTAGTTCGCGGATAATTCTCTCCACGGGATCCTCGTTGACCACTGGTCGATTGACCACGCTCTGCGCCCTTTGCGCGAATCGTAGGGTGTGCGCGGTCTCGTTGTAACTTCCGCTCGCCGGAGATATCGCTGAAAGAAATAGTAAGTCATATTAACATCGAGAATAAATGATAAAATTATTGTACGTTCCAACTACAACTATTTAATCGTTACAGTGCGATTTCCTGATTAATACTAGCTGTTGCGGCACACTTGCATTCTAAGTACAATCGTACATCAGCGATTAGATATCGATAATGAAAGATTGCTTTATAGGTAATATCTACTAAACGTGCCTATCGCAAAATACTATTTGTCTATTTAAAGACGATTTTGAAACCATCCGAAATATTTTCCGTTCGCTAAAGAGATTGCATTTTCTCTCAATATAGAAATATGTATATTCTGTTCACTGATAAAAAAATTTGGTAATAGCTATCAAATGTTTAATAAATGTGAAATGATACCAATTAAATGATAGTTAATATAACTAAAAATTATTTTACTTTCCTATGTTTAGTGAATAATACCAATTAGTTAATGTAATTAATAACAGTAACTATTATATCATATTAACTAAACATTTAATTGTTACTATTTCATTAAACATTTGGTAGCTAGTACTAAACTCTTTTCAATGTTATTTGCTCTTTGGAAACAGATCTATATAAGATTCGCCGCATTCATAAATCCGTAGACATACAGATAATCAGATACTTCCAACGGCGGGCGTCTGTCTGCAAAATTAATCGAGAGGAAATGTACGGAATGAAACTTCGCGTAGACAAGTCAACCGGAAATAACTCACGGCTCGCCGAGAGTTCGATAATCTGAAATGAATTTTCAAACGGACGGCAACTTTTCTGGACGCCGTACTGTGGAATCGACGTATAAAATCCACCATCGCGGCGGCGGGGTATGCGGTCCACGAGATAATGTAATGTCTATTCATCTACGCACTATACGCTCAATCACAAATGCGGACCCGTTGAATATTAAACGTCTCCCCGATAATAAACCGAAATGCTATTAGCAATTCAATTAATTGCCGATGATCAGCGGTTTGGAATATTCCGCTACGATTAATTATACACGTCGCCAGGTCGGCTAGAAGTATTTGCAAAACTCTCCGTTGTTTCCCGGCCAATTATACGAATCGTGCGATCGACTCTTCCATTTCGGCAATTAATTGTGACGAGTCGAAAGAGGGAAGATTCGCCTTCTCTTGATTAACGTCTCTTTTACGCCGTCGGCTCAATTACGTCAGTTTCGTTGGTTTATCACAGAACGATAGAAGAGATAAAAATATCGCGACGATCAACGAATCAAAGTAAACAGTTAAATTGAAAGTATAGATTTTGCCCTTCTTTCCGAGACCAACGATTTCAAATACGATAACGTATCTTAAAAATTAAAATTTTTTAATACGCAATTGTGTTACAAATTTGATCTAAGAAAAATAAACCCCTAAGGAAAATATATTCGAAAATATTTTCCTAAAATATATTCAAGCATTTATATCCATCTCCAAACTAAAGATCCGTAAATTATGTGTTTTATCGTTATGTATTTTATTGTTATTTTAAATTTGAATCCGCGCGGCGATTTGATCTTAATCTAAGGGAAAGATCAATTTTGATTCGAAAAATATATGGCTCAAATAAGGGTTTATCTATTAGTACTGTGTAACGCAATCTTCTCTACGTGCTTTATCTAACTACCATAGGTTTCTACGGGAAAATAGCATTTCCCTGTTCTAAATTGGCAATTTAATTATCATTTACGATGATCTTCTTAATATTCTATTCAGTTCGCATAACATTTATTCCCTCGAGAGAAACTGTTGTGCAGGTTAATACAATCAAAGAGAGTCGAATATAACTAGGCGAAACCCTTCTAAGGTGACGACGCTACAATGCTTAGATAAATCCGTCATGAACAGTTTACTCTAGAGAAGTCGGGTTAAGTTCCTAAATATTTCTGACATGCCTTCTACAAAGCTCTTAACAATATTATTCGAAATGCATTAACTAAAATGTACATAAAAATTTAAACATATTCAAGTATTATTCCATAATTGAATTAATAGTTTAATTAATTAATGGTTCAGAAAACATTTTTTGTACGATTGCTAACGTTTGTATTAATTTAACTTGCTCATATTGGCTCTTAATAATTTTTTATTAAATCTGTGATTATATTATAATCGCATTATGCTATAACCGATATATAAACATATATATATATATATATATATATATAAATATAAAGCATCAATTTTTATATTATATTATTGAAAATATTAAATCATATTCGATAAGGACTACCATATATATTGCGGGAAAAATACTGGCGATGGATCGATCACGTAGCTACTGTCGCAAGCTCACTACAGATTTCTTATTTACCGCTTTTCGCGTCTCTCTATCTCGGCTCTATTGAAATTTAATCTCCGCGTCTTAGCTCGCCTGGAAAAGCATTTAAACCAATTACATCCAGCCCGGGTTATCGCGAATGGGAATAATTTTACAAATCTCGCGATAATATTTCTTCTCCAATAACTAGTGGAATTTATGGGAAAATGAGAAATTGCAGCTGCAAAGAAAGGAAAGAAATAGCCGGCTTTTCGTTGTAATCCGACGATCATGAAAGGAAAACATCTGAATTCGGAGGAAAATGTCTGAACGAGTTAAACAATCTTTAACGAGAAAAGGCAAAAGAACGTGAAGTAAATCAGTCGATTAACAACAGCCGATTGTAATTAACCCTTTTAACGCGAAAGTTTCGTACTAAAAGGGCCAATTAAGCAATGTCGAATTAGTCGTTGGATTTCAATTTCTGCGCGCAAGAACGATGCGTCATTCTAGCAACAGAAAGGATATTAAAACGGAGGGTTCGAGATCAAAAGAGGGGAAAAGTGAACTTATAATTTTCTCACGAAAATACACACGGCGAAACGCGATTTGCACGAGTAGAACATTCCCGGAAGGAACCTTTTAACGTCGATGGAACATTCTAAGATCGCGAAGGTTGAAAAAGGAAGTGAGTACGAGTTTAGGAGGACGACAAGGGAAAGATCAAAAGGAAAATACCGACAGACACTTACTGGCGAGCATAATGGTGGTGGCATTTCCGCCGAGTGCATCCTTCAGCAGCCAAGTGAGCGAAGAGTCTCTGTAAGGGATGTATCTTCTTCCTGGCCTACTTCCGGTTGAGCCTCTCTCAGCGAGTGCGGATATCACGTTCCCTAAAGCCACTAGGCTCTTGTTAATATTCGCACCTTCCTACAAACAATAACAAAATGCAAAAGTAACATTAAAATTAGGCTTATTGGATATTTTTATTGAATATATTAATTTAAAATCTTTAGTTTCCCCTAAAAAAAAAATTTTAATGTCGATAATCAGTTTGATACTGTCCTATATATTTTTTTAATTGATAATACAAATCTGTCAATAATAACAATGTATATATGCACTTATGAAACTTGTTAATTTAACGAAAGAATTTTCATGATAATAAGCACATACTTTTACTTTCATACGCGAAACACTATTAGCGATGATGCCTAAATTTTTGCTACGTCGTGATGATTCTTTCCGTATCGTAGAAGGCATGATCATATCAACATCGATCAATCACAGTAATGACAAAATTGCACGTGCATTAAGGCATAGAACACTAACATTTTGTCTCTTATCTACACGATACTTTTCATCTGATATGTTAAATCCATTTCGGAAATAAATTTATTTTTTCATACGATACGCATATATCACAAAAAACTCGCGATGAAAATGGAGACAGGTGCTAGGTATCACTGATGCACATGAAACCTCTTTAAACACTTATACTCTGATAATTACAAATTCAAGTAGCTTCAGTTTGTCAATATAAAAACGTTTCGATAAAAAAATAGTTTTAGATTTGCATCAACACTTCCTCGCGCTCGTCTTTCACGCTTGTTACTTTCGCGAGTAACTCCGACGGTCGATTAGGCGAGTCTATTAGCGCGCGACGCGGCGGCCAGGACGAGATTGATAACGGAGCTCTATCCATCCGCGAAACGGACGAATATCGATTTTCATCGCGCGAAATTCAGCCGGCGAATATTCCGGCGGACGATATTATTTTTAGGAAATGACTCACCTTCAGTCGATGAACGCCGCTGCAGGTGGCCGCGCTCTCGCTGCCCGCCAGATCGACTAGGTGTAACCTGCTACCGCCGTGCAGAGTGGCGTCCTGCCTCCTGGAGGACAAGGAAGTACCACTGCTGCTGGAACGCTCGGCGTCGGCTGTCTCCTGCGAGAGATCGACCGTCAGCAGAGCGTGGCTACGACTGCTACTGGGATTCTGAAGTGTCGAGGCTGTTTTTCTGGCCTTCGTGCCCTCCTCCACGTATGATATCAACGACCCCAGGGTGCGAACCACATGGTGTGTTAAACCTAAAACAAACAAAGATCGTTCGATCGAGGATAATCAAGAGAATCGTCGATGACGAAACATATTAATTCGTATCACAATTGTGAGATCTATCGGTTAAGTTTCATTGTTGAAGTATATACAGAGAGAATTTTTTCTTAGAGTTTACCTTGAAAATATGGCAGTTCTGGGACAACATTGTAAATTTCTCTCATTCATTAATAAAACTACACTAAAATATAAGATGAGTTTGATTAGTTTTACTGAAGTACATGGTAAAAATCTTTAAATTATTGTATTGTACCACAACTATACCATATTTTCAGGACGAATTTTAAAAGATAATTCTCTCCGTGTAGATTATGATGGTGAATAGATTAGCGTGAATCGATGCAGAAATTTGTAAAAAATGATCATATTCGAAATGGAAAATTTATGTCGAAAAATTGAGAATCCAGGGATTTTAAAGTTATATTAGCACTTTAGAATTCGAAGATGACAAGATTCGAGAATCAATCCATTCAAGGATTTTACAATGTGGGAATAGTTAAATCGATCGAAAGCTCAAGGGTGCAAGTTCGCAATAACTTAAGATTAGAGGGCTTAAAAAGTCGAAATACATTTATTTGTATATAGTTAACAATAGTGACTATAATAGTTATTAAACAATAAATATTTTAATTTAATATAAAGATATAATTCATATTTATATATATACTATAATATAGTATATATTATAATATAATATAGTATATAATATAGTATATAATATAAAATACTATAATATAGTAAATAATGCATTAAATGAAAGAAACATTATAACGTTGGGAAAGAAGGTTGCAGAGCGAATTAGAGGAAGATTCAAATAGCCCAGACTTAGGTACACACTGAAGTAAGAAGACTCTCGAGGAATTTTAGCCGACGTCCTCGGTATACGCGACGTTTCACAGTAAACGAGCGGAGTACCTTGAACATAAGGTCCTAGTCGAGGATGTTCTCGAACTCTGAGACCGCTCGTGCTCGTCGACGGCTTCAGGAGATCCCTTACCCTCTCGTTATATATCTCCAAATAACTGAAACAGATCCACACATACAACTTTAAAAGGATTTCTATAAAATCGTAATTGTAAAGGTATAATCAAACAGGTATAATAAACAATAAATTTGTTTCTCATGGCTTTTCTTATATCTTTTTTTAATTGTTTATATAAATATTTTTTCCTTAATTATATATAAAATGTTGAGAATATATATCAATTATTGCATGAGAATAATTATACCGATTCTTGTCAACCATGAGTAATGTTCATCGATAACATTAATCATATAATAATGTTTTTCCAATATTCTAATAAATAGCACTAGAATAACTTACTCCTTTGAAAAATATTTTTAATTTTAAAAAATTACGTATTTCATAAATGTGTCATTGATTTTTTTAAGCTCATTTTAGATGATTTATAATTTTATTAGAATTTATGATATTCTATTTATAATATTATATGTTATATAGATAAAGTAATTGAAGAATTATATATAGAATAAGTTTAATTAGAATTTAAAATATATATAAGGTATGGGAGGAATGATGTATGCGTAATCACGACTTATACCAAAAATTTGTTTAGCTGATTGAGAAAGCCGACATCGTTCATGATTCGTGACTGATCAAAAGAGCCATATGACGCGTACTGCTAATATAAAAATTATAAATGTTCTAAAGTGAGTTTTACAAATTAAAATTCATATACAATACGATGTTGAGGTAAAAAGAACAAGTACACACCATCAAAATTAACACCATTATTATAATAATCACCAAATCGACACTGCCTTTAGTCTTCTTAACACAACCAAATTTCAGCTGAGATATTGATTATAGATTACCACGAAAAATTCACCGGTTCCTTATTTATCAATAACTGGAAAAATGGGGTCTTATATTGAATTGGCAACGACGTTCGCGAGAATTGCGACGCGTCGATTCTTGCCGTGGATACATCTCACGATGCACTTTGGAACGTATCGCCAGCGCGTTGCGTTGCGTCGCGGCGCGAAGCGGCACGACGCACGCGAACATGATGTGTCTCGCAGCGATAAAGCAGACGAAGACGAACATGAGGAGATCTCACATACACGACACGTGAGTCGGAAGCTCCTATGGATCCTCTTAACGTCATTATCCGTCCCGTTGCGCTCGTGGAATTCTCGCACGTGCGCCCGTAAATCGGCTTAACGGCGATCGCGGCCTTACACGGTCACGTTTGCCAGGTGAAACACTCTCGTTGCTTCCCGAGACCTGTTTGTTTCTCTCTTTCCTTTTCCCTTTGTTTTCCCTTGCGGTCTCTCTCTTGTTGCATTCTTCAACGCGACGCGATCTACGAATCTACGCCACATCGTGATGTAAAGTCTGCTTTTTTTCCTGGTGAATTGCTTGCGTTTTAGTAAATTACTATACTCTCTTTGGAGTGGAATCTATATTATAAAGAATGAAAATTGAGCCAGCTTGAAAAAGAGTGGCTTAATTTTCAATCTTAAGAACGAAATTTCATAAGAATGACTCTTCAGAATGATAATTCACTTAAAAAATTTTAGAGAGTAAGAATTATACCACACAAAATGCAGAATTTCTAGTAATTTACTAACACGCAAGCAATTCAACATAGGAAAACATGCATCGTGTGATGCAGGCTAAATAATACAAGGTGTTTCATTGCACATAATGGAGGTCGAATATTATAGTTTTGGTAAAATTTCTTTTCGGTGGTAAATTTCTAATAGCTTCTGTATATTGGCTTAATAACATTTTGGACATTTTTTTGTACCTATAATCATTGACTACGCATCTCAGGAGTGAAACATCTTATACTCTTACATCTGGACTACACATATTTCGATCACACAAACGATCTGTAGGAGCAACGTATAAGATAGGTAGCCCAAATTTTCTTTAACAGACAATATACGAAGAATTTCTGCAGATTAATGTTGAATGAATGTTATATAGCGATGCCAAATTGAATTATAAAAGAAATTGTAACGTTTTCGTTCCTTTATAATATTTTAGCATCCATTATTTTAAAGCAGAAATCTTTTATTTTTCTTTTCTGTATACTACACCGTGCCTTATATTTATCTCTCAGTTCTCTTCCATTTTTCTTAATGATAATTTAATTCAATCCTTTTTTTATTTACAATTCCATTATTTTTCTCGTATCTTAAGGTTCTGTCTTCTTCTGAGAATGATAGTCTCTAAAAGAATTGTACGATTGTCCGACTTTGCAAGCTGTTTACGACCAACTACGTTCGTGTACTCCTTGTTTTTTTTTTTTTTTCGAAAAAAAGTTTCGTCGTTCATTTTCCTTGATCTGAAGATGTGACCTCCTTATCGGAACAACGGCCATTACGATGGCATAAATTACGTTGCAGTGAAAATTTGCAGACAAGTGAAATACTGTGTTACGATATCTAGCCTCGTTCTCGAGAAACGTTTACTCGAGTTCAAAGAGAAGTTACGACGATGAAATTCACAAGAATCGTTACGTCGCCGCGCCGGATTGGGTGTTCACCAATTGCCGAGGTTCTCGTTCGCGAATTTCTTTTCTCGGTAATGCCGCAAGAAGGATGTAAAAATTGCGAGGAATATTACGCGAAATGTACAACGCCGTGCATTTTCTTTCTGCATCGCAACGATAAATATATCGTTCGCGTCACGCAATGACGATTCGACATTATTGATGCGCATTTCACGATTCTTCAGTAGATGAATTTAAAGATGAGGAAGATGAATTTAAAATTTATTACATGGCAGCAAATTATTTAAAATTAATTTAATCCTCACCTAGAAACCAGCTTGTTACGTTTTAATGAACTTCGTTAACATAAATTACTTAAAATGCGGAGAAATTTTCTACGAGAGATCTATCGCTTTTCACAATCTTGGTGCAAAAAAAGATATATTGAACATATTTTTAAGAAAACGAAAAATTTTTTACGTTTTAATTTAAATTTTAATTATTAAAAATAAGTTAATAGTATCAAGATAATATCGCAATAATACAAGTATTTTAGAATTTCCAATACAATTATGTAAGTTAATATAAAGCGCAGTTTTCATTATTAGATATCAAAGCGAGCAATAGCATCCCAATCTCTTGAGTTAAATAACATTTTGTTCAATCCATTTATCAAAGTAAACATCAAAGTAAACGTCCATATTAACGCACTCAAAGGGGCAGTTAATAAATAATAATTTGAGTCAAATTTAATACATTTCCTTAAGTTAATTATTTAACTTAATTGTTTTAATTAAATTAACAATATATTGAGTAGAGGCGTCCTATAGAAATGATTAAAAATAACTTAAATTGTGTATAATTCGACATCATACATTTAACAGTGTTGATGGTAATTATGCATTGTGTATTTTCGTTTGACATACAACTCGCAAGTCTCTCCAAACTTGCTGTTATCTCCTCACTGAGGATACTGGATTTCTCAAGGGAAAATCGATGCGGTGTAGACTCCTTCGAGAATATCCGAGGGCCACACAACACGGTAACAAAGTTCGATATCCGATAGTTAATGAAAATTAATGCCTCGTATCGCATTATCGCTAATCAATGATGTCCAATCTTGTCGACATTCAGAATATCATCTCGTTGTTTAATTTACTTTAACAGGACGATCTACCTCCCGTGCCCATTATTTCTCATTGGCATTGATCGAGCGTGTGAAAGGTGTTTTTATATTTAAGTAAACTTTCACATGTACATACATATATAATAATTTCCCTGCGACTCTGATAATTCGCCTCGCGTCAAATTCGTGAAATACGACGCGTTATTTTAACTGAACGCGTAGGATAGATATTATAACGGATGTTAAGAAGAAATATGTATTCTCTCCGGTTCCAGCCGTTATAGATGACTTGGATTCATCGATGATATATTCCTCGATATAGAGTTATAGCTCACCGAATTCGTCGGAACAGTTCGCGTGCGGATTTCATCCCTCATCGACAAGACGCGCGACTGCCGGCGGAAACTTCGCCGAGAGGGGCCGGCGCGCGCGTTAATTACTGTTAATTAATGATATCCGGGCGCGCCGGGCCCCGGCGGACGAGGGGCGCCGAGAGCCATTTATTACGAGCCTTAAACTTTTCGAGTATCCTCCGTCTCCCCCTGCCACCTGAGCACTGAAAATGAGACGAGGGGCAGCTAGTTTTCGCGTAAACGAAAGCCGGCGCTGCGCCGTGTAACGCGACCGCCCGCGCCCTTTCTCTCGTGCCTGACGAATATTACGCCATCGGAATGAGAATCGATTTTGCAGGCCTGATGCCTGGAAAATGGGTAATGTCGATCGCGAGAAAAGGAATCGTCTTGAACAATCTACCTGTCGCGCGGTGCAATCCTTGCTTTTCTGCACTTTCTCATTTTACACGGAAAGAACAGTTTTGCTAAAGTATCTAAAAATTTAGCTAGATACAGATCTCCACATAATTATTTTGACATTTGAAAATAAAATTATTTTCAAATCGGTATCCTAGCTGAATTTTTATATACTTTAGCAAAATCATTTTTTCCAAATATAGCATTATTCAAATATTTACAATTAGTGTATTCACTTATTACTTGTAGACTTTCTTTATTTTACTATAAAATATAACAAATAAATTAATATTTTATAATTTTTTTTAACATGAATATAAATCGACTCCTCACTTTGCAAAAGCAAAATTAAAAGACAAAAGGAGGTCAAAAAGGAATAAATAATAGATGTAATATAAATAATAACGTTAATGGTTATACATATTGTAATGAAAAACGTTTTTGTTCCATTTTCTTATTTTTTTCTTATGATAGGCTAGTTGGAAATTTATAGAAAATTTAACAATGTTTCATTTTTTACTTAGTACTTAGATTGAGAAATTAAATCCCTTTTTAATATTAATATTATACTTATCAAGAATCAAGAATATGTGAACAAAATAGATAAAACTTATAAATATACGTAAAACAAGATAATCATTTAGACGGACAAAGAGAAGATATTTTCGGGAGTAACAATTTAAAAAATATGATTTACGCATCGCTTCGTCGGTGAGCAAACGAAGAGAAAGACGAGAGGAGATACAAAGAGACAAAGGGCTTCCGGCTTCGAGTGGTGAGAATGATAAAGGTGAAAGTTATAAGCTTCAATGAGCAGCATACTCGTGATAAAGACACTTCCGATCACCCTCGATAGCCCTACGTGTAAAAGGCTGTAAAGGGATCTCTCAGGGTTAACTGACCTGACTTAACGTTTTCCGTATGCTCTACTTGCGTTCGTATTTAGTTGTTAGGTAACACGCCGAATTTGAGTGCAACATAATTTTGATGGAAAAATTTTTTTTTATAATAGCAGAATTTTTAATATAATTATATTAGTTAAAAAGTAGGTAAACAGCGTATAATCGGCGTTTACTCTTTTAATTATTCATTTAATTTAAATCAATGCGTTTTAATAATATTTAGCTTTGTAAATAACACTATTTAGATACTTTTATACTTTATTTTCACATTGTTTAAACCAAAGAAAGGAATTAAAAGAATAATATCCGTTACATAAACGAGTAAATGATAGTATAAACAGTTTGCTACTTTGAGATATAACGAGCAAATTATTTAGGATAAATCAGAATAGTATCTGTTGAGCCACGTATATAATACCTCGTACAATGTAAATCCATTCAATTAGTTCTTTTATATAGATATAGCTCGCGGACACAGAAAATGATTCCGTTCATGCATTTACAATGCAAATACGAGAAATTTCGCATGTTATCAATAACATGGCAGTGATCGAGGAATAAACGCAAATGTCACGCGGCTTTGCGTTACGATCGTTTGTAATGAAATACTTTTAACATACAATATTCGCAGGGCATAATTATATTCATTTGCTACATTTGACTGTTATATCCAACTGCGTCGCTGGAAGCAGTCAAAACTCCATCTCCGATATTAATCTTTTACTCTTTTATGTTATATTGCTTTCTATTTTAAATTATATACCCTACATAAAAGAACTGTTTTGCTAAAATTAAATATATATATCAATCGAAAAATTCAGTTAGATACAGATCTGAAAATAATTGTATTAAACTATCAAAATAATCATGCAGGACGCTTGCACTATTGTTGTAATAATGTCTAAACTTTTTACAGTATTGCACATTTTGCTGGAACATTATTTTAGTTAATAAAATTATTTTGTATCTAATTACTCCCTAAATATAAATTAGATAATCACTGATGTCGGTGATTACCTACTATTATAATTCAGATTTAGAGAATATTCCAGTTATGCCATTGGTAATTAGTGAATTCACAGCGTAATTCAACTAAAAAATCAATGAAACGTGGAATTCCTAACTTAGCTATCCTTACTTTAGTATATAAATTCAATGTATATTAAAACATGCGAACATCAGTATTTTAATTATAATGCTGAAGCTTTCTTTCTTTTTCAATTGAATTTTACTGATTACCCAATGCCAAGAAACTAGGTAATTAGTGATTATCCACTGATTCAGATTTACAGAGTAAATTTTTAGCTACTTCAGTAAAATCGCTCTTTTCATGCAGTAACAGACAATATCTAATGAACCTCGATTTAGGAAGAATCGTCAATTTCTTTAACACGGGGACGCAGATAATTGATGTTGAACTATCGGTTCTAATCATTCGATAAACCAATGTATACGTAGTGCCGGAGTTATCCTCACGGGACCAAAACAATCCGTTGAGTGCACCATCGATCAACAATTATCGTCATTAGGCACTGACGTTTAATGCGACTAAAGTCGCATTCCATGTGATAGCATGCTGGTCGGCTCTTTTCGTCCGCAATGAAACGGTAAGCCATCAAAAGCTCTGCATTACTTATGGCTGATTGATCGATAGAGTTCACTCTCTATGTGCCTTCGTCTTTCTCTAGCCCTCTCTCACTCGACGGAGCTTTAATTCGACCCCGAGCGCGTTTTCGATTACCGCCCTGGTCATTACGCGATCGCGACTGAATCGCAAATTCAATTCGATCGGCATTCGGCCGTCTCTATTTGCCGAGGGCCATCATTTAGCGCATGCACCGCTCCGCCTGAGGAACAGACATATCCATGTATACACATGAACGCATACATACACTCGTCTCATAAAAAAACCTATATAGAAAATTTTCAAAAAGTTTTACGGTCTTTAGTTTTACATGAAAATACCTACTGTTGATTTTTTTGTAAACATACTATCTGGAAAAATTTTTCCTTTTGTGGTATAAATATATATTAATCCTTTTTGTAATTACATTGCAGTAATTACATTCAAGAAAATGTGTACGTATACGTTTACTTTATCTGATATACTTCGATTCTTTCTTATGAAATGAGTTTTTTTAATAAAATTTTTCGTTGATCTTTAACAAATATAATAGATTAAAATTTCGTAAAAATGTATTTTATAAAAGATAAAGAGAAATTTATATAATACAAGAGATTAATGCACTTGACTGGGACTTTTTTCTAATAACGAGAAAATTGATACGATGTAAAATATATACCATATTCAATATTTACATTAATTAAAAGTTATCTGTAGAAAATTTTTAAATAGTTCCTTCCTATATTTATAATTAAAAGTAAAATGCACTCAAGTTTTGCGATGCGAAATGTCACTTTAATCTGAAAGGACGTAACTTTCCATTCAATTCGTATTTTACATCAGTCATGTGCAGAACGAACATTATTATTTTTTAAACAATGCATATTTTCAACATGAATTTATCGTAGGATAAACATTATTATAGGAACATAGAAAATATAATATTCATATTGTGTCTCTGCGTGATACGGTATACGTAAGAGAAAGATATATAACTTAATTAATGTTTCCTAGATATTTCAATTTATTGCTGAGAGATTGATATATATTACTAGAAAAAACCTTTATCTAAAATAAAATTAGAAACCTGAAATTTTTTGCAAAGTATTATATTGCTAGACATTATAAATGGATGATCAATAGCGAAGTTCGCATTACTGTTATTAATTTCTAGTTAGATTCAGTTTGACATGAAATTGTCAGATCGATTGAAAATTACTATCGTTTCAAACAATTTCTCTAAAAATACGTAAAACCGATTTAATCTTCGTCCTTAGCATTTGCTTTCCACAAATTTGCCTACAAAGTTTTCTTCACCACTGATTAAATTACGGTCGACTCGTGTATTTCATAACATTTGTTTTAGATATGAAAAGAAAAATGAATATTGTATATGTACAAGTTTAAAAATAGACAATGAGAAAATCAATTAAAAAATATAAATAAATATTAAAATTTGTATTGAATAAAAGTTTATCTAACAAAATAGACAGGATACTGAGAGAAAAATGTTTGGTATTTGGGACTATAATTATACACAGATAAAATTATGATTAAGAGCTCCGTTTTTATTTATTTTATTACTATTGTAATGTTAGTAATAACCATATATTTAAAGTTCTCTAAAACATGAAGAAATTGTACTATATTATGATAATTTCAAATATTAATATAGTAAAACAATATCAAGATATAAATAAAATAAATATTTTATTCCGTAAAAATGCAATCGTAATTATAATGATTATAACTATTTTCTTAAGATCACTTTATTATTTATGTGGTAATAATAACTAAAAGATATGTAGAAAAAGTTAAAGATTTTCAAGCAACGTGTTTGATTATATTATATTATAGTACCCCACATTATTGATTATATTTGCATGGTTAAAACAATTATAAATATATAATTGTCTCAAAAAATGATTATAAGCTATAGTTAAATTTAATTACAACTATTTTTCCTCTCAGTTTAGAGTACAGCTTTATCCTATCTATTTTGATAGAATAGCTTCTCGGATCTGTTATGATACAAATTTCCCATAATGGGAAAATGTGCAGGATATCCTGAAACCAATGTCAAGCCACGTGACAATTTCCAAACGATATTAGTATGTTATGACGTATCGACGTTTAAGCACGCGTCAGAGGTACTATTGTCGTTAGCTCGTGAATTTAATTATACCTCGCTCGACCGAGCATTTATTGACGTGGGCACGATTCGCTAATAGATATAATTAATTGTGCAACAAAACATGTGTATCAAACTCCTACCCCTTTCGCGGGGTACACTTCGATACATGCGCTCCGTGCGTTGCCCGTATATCCGTTATTATGTTTGCCTGTGTAAACATTCACGTACGTGATAATGAAAGTGCACGCGTACTCGTAGATAAAACGGTCTGATCGCTGCTTGGAAAAGCCTTCCCTTCGCAGAAAGTAGTTAATTAGTTCCTCGAGCAAGTGCGAATGAGTTGCAGTTACTGATAAATATACATTCGTTTCGCATCTAACAAAGCCGCTGCTTGTGCGATCTTACAGCTTTATTCAGCTTGTCATTGCTTTTAACCAATTTTATAAAAAAATATCAATATAATCAAAATAAAAATCTGTTTCATAATTTAAAAGGACGAATTTTAATAACATATTAATAACAATTAATTTAATAACAATTTTAATAACTTTTTTGTTTTCTCTTATGAATTACAAACAATTGAATTGTTTTATTTTTCAAATATCAGTGTGAGAAAATTATAATTTAATGTGTTTATAAAATAATATATACTTTGATTTCTTTATAAAAGCCACGAAAATTTGGCATAAAGATGCGAACACTTACATCAGCAATTACGAATAACTTCTATATTTATAGATTCCTTGATTATTTAAGCACCACAAATGGGATGCTTAAAATAAAATCCACTTGACTCTTTTTCACTTTTTCCTTCCCATCCTGCCTTCTACTGTATCCTTTAACTGTCTCTTCGATTCTTATCCTACGGCCAAATCAGACTCGATTAGGGGACTGAAGGCCACTTCCAAAGAAAGAAGAAGACTTACCCCAGCGAGAAAATGCTTCGCTAATTCTATTAGTTGTCATTTTCGACATTTTCCACTTTGAGCATCGGCCTTTACATGGCTCTAATTTTAATTCTGCCTTCATCTACTTCATCATCTTCAATCCTCTTTAGCCCTCCTACGAAATGGCGAAAGGCTGTCATTACATAATGACATTAATAAAATTATATTCATAATTTACGTACCATACGCATTGATAATCTCTCTTTTACATTTTTACTTAAGTATTATTGTTTGCTGTTTTATTTAAAATATTGATTCTTTAACGACCAACTTACTTAAATATGTGGCACAATTCAAAGAATTACCAAAAATATAAAAATTTTATAGATTGTTCTATTATTATATTTGACTATCTATGTAAAATTTGAGCACAATTTTCTTATTGATTCAAAGATATTTAATTTTTTGTTTGCTTTGATCATTCCACTCCATTCGATGGCATTACGGTCCAAATCGAACCTGGGTCTCCTTTAGATTAAGTTTCGAAACAATGATTTTTTCGGAATTAGACTGTTAAGCTAATGTCCAATCTGGGAAATCAATGCATATATGTACTGATATATAGGACCTACAGTTTATAATACCGGCTTCAAACGGTGATGGCAAATATACTCTCGGTAGTTTGCCATTGCTTTCTGAGAGATGGCAATCAAATCAAATTTTTGTGTTCTGGGTGGATTTGAACTCTTCAGCATAGAAAACAGCCGCTCTACACTCTACGCTACGATTGCCACACGTTTGTCTTGATTGTTATATAAAATCGCATTTTGTAGTATTTATTTGCATGAGGAAATAGTATTATGAATGAAATCAAATTTATTACATGTACTAATAAAACTTTAATATATATTTGTGCAAAGGTTCATTTGGATCCACCTGTTTGTTTGAAAATTATTTATCTAAAACTGTAGCAAAATATGGTAATTGCACTGCATAAATCATTAAAAGTCAAACAGTTTTTGCTTTTTGCGGTTAATTTTAGGACGTATTTAAAAATATAAAATTTTTTGATTGATATTGGCCGATATTGATTTTTTTGGCTAATACTTTTAGCTGATATTTTACAGGCAAAACATCCTTATTAATTACAACGTTCGACTTTATCTGATTTCAAACTTTTTTCGTTTCTCTAAAACACGTGTATCACAAAAACAAGAATAATATTAACTAACATTTAAAGTCATACGACAGCAATTTTTTTACTCTTTCTGTTTCTACTTTTTTCGTTCTCTTTTCCATTACTTATTTTCTTTATTCATTTTGTCAACTGGTATGTTTTCTTTTTTTTTAATTCTTTAAGCTCTTTTGTCTATTCCAATTTTTTTTGCAACGGAACATATGACAAGGATAAATCGATCGACGCACAGCAATTCGTACGATCGAATTTTATTTATCGACATTTCTCATGATCAAGCGCGTCATCTTCAATTCTGGTATAGACAGCACAAGCTCATGTGTTGTCGAGAACCGTGAAATTCGGTCTCGCATATCAATGGAGGTCCTGCGACCTTCCTTTAGGATAGTCCAATATTCAGCGCCGTGTCATTTCACGGCACGTCGAGCTCATCGTTCTCACCGAGCATATCGGTTAGTTCCGTCATCGAGATCGCAAGGGTTCAAAATGTTATTATGATTCTTTTCAAATTTCAAGATTTTACGGTGTCAAGAGAAAATATCGAAAATAAAAACCTTCGAAATCTAAAATAAATTCTAAAAATTTTTTTGCAACGTTTGGATTAAACTAATATTTTAATAGATACTAATATTTTGATACTTTTGCAGAATATGATTCAATTTGCAATCTCCCAGATCAAATTCAAAGCAGACGGGAATACGAAAAATCGCAGATCTAATATTTGAAGTAGTTACGTGAATAAAATATCAGATTTATAAAATTCAGATAATTCGAAAATATATTAAAATGCGCGCAAAAAATCATACGATTTAAATATTTTAAAAGATCAGAGTTTAATCATTTTTGTAATATTGTTATTACAAAATTCTAGAACTGTACAAAAAAAAGTTTAGAGACTCTCAACTTTGCTCTTTATCACAAGTTCCGAAAATCTATAAATTCTGAATTTTATATTATAAATGTCATAAAGTTACTTTAATGAGATTGATCGCCGACAGTTTCTAAATTGTCTAATACATTAGAGAAGATTTTAATGATATAAAGTTAAAAATTCAATGATATATAAAATCTTTTATATATAATATATTAGATAACTTAAGGACTGTCGGTGATCTCCTACATTATTAAAGTACGTCATTTAAAATAGAAAAATCAGAATTCGTATGTAATACAGGTATAAGACCATTGAAAAACTATTCGACGACCTCTGAATTTATTTTATGCATTTAATGGTTTTGTTGACACACATATAGAAACTGCGGATTATTCGAACGTTTCCCTCTCGAAAAAATCACGCATGCAGACATAGATATCGGGACAGCTGCTTATTTATACGTGTTGCGTGCAACACCTTCTGCGCCTCGTCAGATCACGGACATGGTATCTGTTTCATGTGTACACATGCCCGATCGTGCGAATGGCTGTGTGCAAAACGCCGTCGCGTTTTATCGTTCGGATTCACGAGATCATACCACCGTGATACCGCGCCATCGCCGCTAATATCCGACGATACAGGCTGCTGCAAATGCAAAGCCGACTCGTATTCTTTCGCCAATACGGGCGAAATAACATCGCGAAATTCTTTTTCGTAGCTGCATTTTTTGCGCGTTCCAAAACGGCCGGACAAAAAAGCTTTTTTAAAGTTTAACGTAAAAATAAAAAATAAAACATGCATTTATTTATTTTTGATGAAAGATGATTTTGTGCGTGAATTGAGTAGAAAATATAAAAATATTGAACAAAATATCTTGTAAGACTGTAACGTGAATATACAACACATAAGAAAGGCCCTTACAGATAGTCAAACTGGATCTTTAGTGCTTAAGTAATTTGGTTTGAATTTGCGCCAACTAATTGCGAAGATTTAACGACTGCTTATAGATCTTACCTTGCTAGTATAAAAATATTAACATCTCCACGTGCAGATCGCTACATTATTTCTCATCCGTCAGTTACACTCGCGATGCGTTTCACTTGGGCTGTATTGTTTGATGATTACGGATGAAGCTTTATATCCGATCAATCACGCTTGACGGGTACATTGGGCAGCTGACTCGAGTGGGTTAATGCGTCCATCGATTATAGATGCACGTTTCAATGATGAATCCGCGTTCGGAATCGATTGCTGAGCAATGCCGTGCTGCTGTTAACACACATTTAATCCGCGATGTGATATTTCACGATGACTTCCGGCTCTTTTTCAAGTCGAAAGCTCGCCGCGTCCCTGATTTTTCACAAGCACCGCTGATATATCGATCGCAATTACGAGGCGCCGCGCATTTTACACACGACGAGTGTCGAACAGTCCATTATCGCAACGATTAATTCCGATGAAATATCGGGGCCAACAATTTTGGTTGTTACGATACAACTTTGTTGCAAGAAACAATACGGTCCACGAGGAATATATTTTTATGCCAACGTATCTCTATCGAATAAATGTCTACAAAATTTACATGCAAAAGTTTCGGTAAGAAACTTCCGCGTTTAGACTAGCACGCACTATTCCTACTTGGGGTACACGCAGCGTGGTAGACAGTTTATTTTTATGACAATGGTACATATTAGAAGGATTTGAAGATACTTTATCTTTCAAACACAACCATTCTCCGATCATTATTACCTGTGAGAAGCATTTCGCTCAATAGGAAACGCGAGCGCCAAAGTTTTTGCAACATGTCTATCTCCCGTCGCCCGCCCCTCTGAATTTAATTTACCCCTAAACAGTCGACGGTGGCAAGTAGAAATACCTCGAACTTTCTTGCTCGACCCACTTAACGATTTTACGTCCGGCCGCTGATGGGCCGATGGAATCGGCCTCAAAACGAAACGTGGCGCGACTGATTTCTCTTTTTCGTATTGAACCCAATATATAAGCTTGTGTGAAATCGACACCAAAATTATTGCCATTTTTCTTTTAATTACTATGAATTTTTACGTAAATGAATTTATCGTTGACATGCAGGGACTACTACTGTCTTATACTTATATTATTAAGCATATAGATACGTGAAATATCTACTTTCGTTTATTACTATTTTATCGAGAGGAGGAAGATTAAAGTAGGAAAACGAATACTTTTATCTATTTTTTCGATCGTTACCGAGTGTTCCATTTATCCTTTATCTCGTTAACCGCTCGTTGATACGCACGATAAAATGCTTTACTTAATTGTCGAAAGAAAGAGAGATATTAATTGAACGCAAACGTGAACCCATTCAAATTTATTTGTGAAATTATACGCGTCTAATAATGGCAATAATAAAACAATTTATTTTTTATGTGATTTCAAAAAGTATCTCGACGCCGTAATGTTTTATTATTTATTTTCATATATTTGATAATTGCATATTGAATTATAAAGTTATTGTATGTAAATATCATTACCACAAACAAAATGCTTATATTGTACTTTATACGGTATAAATGAGAAACTTTCTGTTTTGCGAAATGCAAGAGAGATAAAAGAACAATTTTGTGTGTATATTTTATAGATATAAGTAAAGAAAGATACCCCCCTTCTCGATGACATGCAATCGTAATTATACTCCGCGGGCTACTATTACTTCATTCCGCGAGTTGCGCGAAAGAAAGAAAAAGCGACAAACGATTAAAAAATTAGTTTAAGAAATTAGATATTCTGAAATTCAGATTTTGATATTCTAAAGTCAATACTTTTTAGAACATAAAAATCTCGAGATCTGAAAGCTCTAGGATTTTTGAAAATTTTAAAACATATTCTATAAGAAAAGCAATTCTGGAATGGGAGAATTTAGAAATTCTAGAAATTCAATGAATCAAAGATTAGGAAGTACATAAAAATTCTGCAGATCCACGAATCCACACAACTCAAGATTTGAGAGTTTCAAATTCTAAAAGTTTATCGGGGATCCGAAGGTTGCAGAATCCAAGCGTCTAGGAATGCTTCGGAAAGTCGAGGATCCATGAATCTAAGTTTACCGTGTTTTTCAGTCGAAATGCGTGAAACATAAGAAACATAGGAAATTCGATACAGTGCACATTCGATGTTCAAGGTGCATAATTCTTACCAGGCTGTAGCGAGATTGCGTCCGTCTAGGATTGCGAGTCACGGGGCACTGAGCTTGCAAGACACATCCAGGCCAACAGACCGCGCTTGCAAACCTCGCGACTCGTAAGCTCGCCTATCGTCTCTCCCTTCCACCACCGCCCATCGCAACCCTTCATTTAACTCACAGTATTTTCCTTCCTAAATTTTCTTGAGTCATCGAAAGAAAATTTACTGTAAGATTGCGATTATTACTACTTAGAAATTATAAATAATTGACACGCTGTACACGCGTCTCTATTTTTGGATGTTGAGCTTTACATTATTTTTTATTAATCATATAATGTAGGGATTTTTAGGACAGATTTTTTTAAATCATAATATTAAATATTACAGTATTTAGAACATTAAAAAGCCCTGAAATTTTTTAATTTTCTAATGTTTGTATCTAAAATACTGATACTTGGATTTCAAACTCTTTCCTAACTAATTCTACGGCGTTCCACTCATTGAATTCAATGAGTATGCGGCCGAAAAACTCGAAAGCTTCGTGCTACAACTTGTCGCAAAGTTTGTCTTTTCGATACGCTCACAACACGATCAATGATTGCGGAATTGAATTTATGCGCAGTTACAGCTTTTCCCGAACTAATCCTCGATTTCATCTAGCGTCGCGTTTAACGACTGCCAAAAATACGCGAAGTCGGACTATCCATTTATTCGCGTCACGAACTTCGATACACTGCGTCTCGGCGGATTTTTTTGCCGATTGGCAATTATCGCGAGCGATTTGTTCTCGCAAGTGCGGACTATTTCGATACACGGGACAACGATGTAAAAGCGATTAAAGCGGAATAAATAGTAAATCCGCATGCCGACGGCGATAGATCGGCAAAACGACTTTTGCGATCCGCGCAGCGCGGAGTTTCGATGCAGTATCAATTTGTCATTGTTACACTTGTGGGAGGGCTCTTGCTAGTGCTGGCGCGTATCGAAGCTGGAGCAATTCGCGATAGCGATTAGGCGCGAAACGACGTCGTAATCGCCGACACGAAAGGAATGAACTTGAAGCTATCGATGGTAATAGATAAAAAGCGCACCGATTGGCGGGCCTTGACCGAAGCCATCAATGTTTTTGCTAGTATTGATAATCGACATGCAGAATGATCGAAAACTTATGTATATATACAATCTGCAGTTATTATGGTAATTTTAACATACTTTAATATTGAACATATGTTACATCAGGATTAGGAAAATTACTTACATATAAGTTACTTTTTAGATTATCTTATATGTGTTTGTTATAGAAATTGAGTACAAAAATTAATACAAAATTGGAGCAAATAATGATAAAATATAACATGAAAAATAAAATATCCGAATTATTATATTTAATTTCTGTAATAAAGAGTAATTTATAAGTAACTTGTAAAGTAAAGCTTTTCCAATCCTGTGTTACACACATATATCATGCGACCAAATATTCCATTGTTACAGTTGTCGTGGTTGTTGAATATAACAACATATTTTAATACTGCTAGTTTTATGAGAGATAGCGTGAATAGAGATCTTTATACATTCTGTGAAAAAATACTATAATGTATATATATGCGAAATAAAGTTATTTATGTGTAGTTTCTCGCGCGCAATTTGTCTCTATAATTTTTTTATTTTGATAACGTAGTGCTAAAAAACGAGATATATATATATCTAAATTACATTTGATTTGCTATTCAACAATATATCGTAATTACGGTTAATAATAATTTTTACGCACTTTTTTAATGAGTAACTACCGTACCACGTATATATTTCGTGACTTTTCGATCATTCTGTATCCACATTTCGCGTACGTGTACTCGTGTGGTGTTTGCGAGCAAAGGGCACCACGTGAGGGTGTTGATTTTCCCACAGTTATCAAGGCGGTCACGTTATCGGCATTCCGAAGGCTATCTGTTCGCCTTGCAGCGTGATTAAATTGATACACTATTCTGCAAATATATGCTAATAGCGACAATATTGTATCTAGTATAAATGTTAATCACCGACAACAACGTTATACTGTTGTTGTCGTTAATTATATCTCTCATCATATTACATATAGATAAAGTATTATATGTATATCGTTTCAGTTCATTAATGTATGAACATATAATTCTATATTCAGCTAAAAAGAACAAGCTACACGAATCAATTTTATACATTTTTTTTTCAAATCACAATACACAGGATTGAAGTTATGATATATGAAGATTATTTTTTCAAAAATTTTTGTCGATGATATTGAAATGTTTCATTAAATTTGTTTGTATAGAATATATATTGCATATATAAGTAATATATATGCAATTGGTGTAATTAAAAATTTACCGAATCGAAAAATGAAGAAGTTCATAAAGAAATTGATTCTTGCAAAAAGATTAATATATTTGCAAGGAAAATCTGAAAGCGCCGCGCCGGCGCGGCGGTAGGGAAAATAAAGGATACAAGCAGATTTTATCGAAACTGTGAGCTGTGGTAAGATGCGGCAAAATTCCAGTGGCGAAAGGAAAGGCACGTGCAACGCGATTTGCAAGTTTCTTCCGGAATACTTAGTACAAAGTATCGGAGTACTTCGAGCATCTTAAGTGGCGATCGAAAAGTTTTCTATCGATAGCTCGCAATTTTCGTCGACGTTCTTATCGCGTTAGCCACAGTATCAGGATATCGAGGATTATTACAACTTTCCTCGTAATAATGAAGAAATATATTATCTATTGGTACTAATTTATTTTTAATGGTTATTAAAATAATCAAAGATGTATTATTTTATTTTCTGATACGTTTGTTTAGAATAACAACAATGAAGTACAACAATTTGCGGGCATTAAATTGAATCGCTAAGCGCGATTATATTTTATTTCTTTTTTACGCGAATGGCGCAAGAGGTAAAAATGGGGAATCTACTTTTAAAGTCAGGATTTAAAAAACTTCGCGTGTGTTTATTTTCGAAGTAGTTTAAAAAGTTTTTGTCAGATAATACATTTACCTAACTGTCACGCGATAAATCCTCTCGTGCTCATTCTCCTGTTCGATCTTTGAGAAGATTCCTTCACAGAGTCGTGGAATCAGTCCTGGGTCCTCCTGCAAAAATAAAACGGATTATATATAATGATAAAATTATCGCAAATTTAGAAATGAAGGAAACGTTTGAATTTATTATTCGCTATTTAATTATAATTTTTATTGTTATAGAAATATTATATAAAGATAATACATAAAAGAGATATGATAGAACAATGTATAATTTTATTTAAGACAAGATTTATCCAGAATATTATAGTATTTCTGAATTAGCTATAGTTTATCTCAATATCAAAATATAAAAGAGGATAAACAAAACAAGAGAATTTGTTCTGTGGGAAGAATGAAGGTTCAGTCAATAAAATCTATTCAGACCGGAAACAACGCGCGGTACCTTAACGAGGGGGGTCTTGTCAATTTCGAAATTTGATGCATTATTAACCAGCGCTCGAAGCGTCCTTTCATAATTGAAACCCGACAAACGAGTACGTTGTACAGCCACAACACGTGCTGCGCTTTTAAAAGTCTGCTCACCCATCCTCGTTCTCCGCCACCTACCTTTTCATCCCCTTGCACCCAGATGCATCTCCCGAACGCGCGCGAATACGCCTGCGGAGGTCGCTATACAATTTAATTAAGCGCCATTCCGCAAAAACAGTTTCAATTTACTGTTTGAAATTTTCGAGAAATGGAACGTCGATTCGATCCGGCAACGAGCTCTCTTTCTCTCTTGTCGGCCAATTAAAGCAATGCGATATAATAATTTCGCGAATGTGATTGCTACGGAGGAGAAGATATACAAAGTGGGAAAAGGAAAACGACGGATAATCAGATCGATACTGTTTGAACTTCAAATATGCATTCAGTTTATGCAGAATGCAAAAAATCTAGTTTCGCGAGGATGTTATACGAGAGCGTTTGAGCTGATGGAAACTAAATATTTTTTGGAAAATTCATCCTACCGATTTTACTTTGTTTGGCAATACGATAGTAAGATAAGTGAGATTTTAAATTAATATAATAATTATATATATATATATATATATTGTGTTAGTGCAGATAATGAGCTTTATTGCATTTGAAACGTCGATATTCAAGCTATTTTACATTTGGCATGTTCTCAGGAAGAGATTACTACTGAAAGATAAAAACTTTATGAGAGGTCGAAGTTTAGAAATGTAAAGATAGAGAACAGTATTCTGGAATGAATAATTTTTAATTATTTAAAATTTTAATGATTAATGATGGAACAATAACAGTAGTGTATTAATAATTAAGAAAAAATTGAAAATGTATAACTAATTAATTAAAATAATAAATACGATATTAAAGTAAATATAAATTGCATATAAATAATATAAATAAATTATAACAATATTTTTAAATATCGATCTCTTATATCGGTTATGAGAAATTTGAGAGAATCAAAAAAAATTTGTTTGTTGTATAACCGTTATAACTAAAATATTCATGAAAATGTAAAATCTGTTAACCATGATATGAAAAATTAAATCTACAGGAAGCTTTTAATTTAGTCAAGCAGTAAAACAGCTCAATTTCATTAAATGTTATTTTAAATGTTTGTCAATTTTTATCTTTTAAAAACTTGATATTGGCATTTCGATATGGTACTCTACGCACAATGCTAAATTCGCGCATGTTTAATAAAATCAGAATTGTGGAAAATATTATAGCAATTAACAGCTTGTTAATTAAACACATATTTGCCAATAATATAATGAGCCAATAGCATTTTATCATCGATATTTTCAACGTATCAGTACAGCCTCATTAAAAACTTCATTTTAGAGATTTATGATTGTAAAATGCAGATAAAAGTATTTCGAATCGCCGAAGAAAAGAATATTTCCAAAGGAGAGAGGGAGAGAGAGAGAATAGAATAATTAATTATCTATTTGATCTTCATAAAAAGGTTAAGAAGATAATAAAGTTTTTCGGTGAAATTAATTAATTCCTTGTTGGATCTGCGAGTCGAAACTTTTATATCGATGTATGCACGAATATTTTCGCGGATATTGCGAAAACGTCAGCGGGTACAACGCTGATGACAACGGAACGCTGTCTGACTGAAATAAAAGCAAATAGATTGCGCCCGCTCTACCGCATTGTGCGCGGAAAATACAAAAAAATAACATTTTGCGATATATTAATAAAACGCGAGATAAATCAAAGTAATTCTCGACTCGCGCGTGCACAGTACGCGCTTTGCTTGTGAAAATAATACCGCCGGCGTATCGACGAAACAGGACACAGGTCGACGATGTATGGAGGAGGTCTATTATGCCCCGCAAAAATGAAAATAAAGTGCCAATCAGATTTATTACGAGATAAATCGAAACAATTTGCACATTGCACGTTGACCCGTAAATACATCATCACCGGCTTATTCAGACGGCAAAAGAGTTCTGCAATGCCGCTGCACAAAAATAACATTGATAAAATGCAAAATGTGTTTTAACGGGCAATGAGGACATGCTTGGAATCGCAAATGCAATTTTTTCTTTATATTATTGGGACAATTTTTTCCTTATTTCTATACTATTAAATAAAACTTTGATAAAAACTGTTTACATATTGTACATAGAAATCAATAATTTATTGATATAATTTATTTTGATGTAGCTAATTTTGTTAGTATAATATAATGACTTAAAACTTTTCTTATTTCTCTCTGATAAGATTACAAATATGTCTACTGTTAATAATTACATTTTATGATCCATTATTTAATTAGACACGATGTGAAAACAAAATATTATTAATAAAATTGATATTATTAATATTTTGTTAAGTATGCGATATAATATTTCATAATAGTTTATATAATATATACATTTATAAATTATTTAATGCACATATTTATGTTTCGTATCATGTCTCATTACAAAGTCAAAATAAGTTATGCTCAAAACACTCAATTATTCATACGTCCGATTATGATGAGAATCTACGTCAAATAAATTTATTATGTATATATGTATATAATAAATTTATTTAAAGTTTCAAACTAATAAAAATGCTCAAAATTATATTAATATGGTACGTAAGCAGTTTATATTATATTTATGTAAATAAAAATGTCAAAATAAAATATGCGAAGGATCATTTATATTTTATAAAATGAAATTTTCACGATAATTCATGTTCAAATAATCAGCTGAAAATTGTAATTAAAATATAATTTTATTATTATAATATTATTGTAATAAAACAACGGCATAACTATACACCTTCGTGCCCATCATGGTGTAGGTTTTGCCTGATGCACTCTGTCCGTAAGCAATCAAGCAAGAATTGTATCCAGAAAACATGGCGTCTAAGATGGACTGGCCGAGTGTCTCGTAGATCGTCGCTTGAGTGGCGTAATTTTTCGCTTCAGGATCCGACGAATCGAAGCAGTAGTCGAAATCATATCTCCGAGTTCTTTCACGACTGTCCCCAACCTTGCTCGACGATACCTTTAAATTCGTCAGGGAAATCTCATTCGATTCTGCGCGGACTACCACTGCAGACCCAGTTAAGTTTAATTCCCTGCACATAAAAAATATATATTAGTAATGTACTTAAAATTCAGAAATCTACATGCATAAGTTTCAAAAATTACAACATGAAAAAGTCCAAAAATTCAGAATCAGAAAATCAGTAATCAGAAAATATATAAAAGGATTTAAGAATCTGAGAGTAAATATTTCAAAATTTAAGAATTTAAAATGCTTTCAAAAAGCTTGAAATTACTATAGATTTCTGATATCTATTTTCTTGAGGATGTAAATGAAAATGGTCAAACGAAGGATAATGTATAGTAGCTTTAAAAATGTTATTAAAATTCATTTTATAAAGATTTCGCAAAATCGATCGGTCTAACGATCAAACGAGAAATAACCGAGTGATATTGCCGAAAATACTTGCGAGGGGGAGTCAATAAACTCATCCATGCACTGCAAGCAGCTTTGCCAACATTTTCGAAGCCGGCATCGTTTTTCCACCTTCCTCGTCTGCATGTGCATGTATGTACATACATACTACGCTCTCTCGTAGCTATTCTTTTTTTTTATTCATCCTTTTTTATCAAGCACATTTTTTCATGCTTCGTGGATCGGAATCGATTCATCGAAAAGCGGTGGCGGCAACGACAGCGACAGCAGCGGTGATGCATACGACCGTGCGTCGCGTTCACACGGGGGTATGCGCCCCCCTTGTTATTCTATAGAGGGCTTTGCCCGATTTTCTCGAAGCATTCCGCGCAGCCAGCCGACTGTTTTATAAAAAAATTATCTGCTTTACGCAACAATATTTTGTTAATTTTATAATCGTCACATGTAACACTTCGCAACAGGTATAATATAAAATATTTTTAGCTGCATTCCAACCTAATAAATTTGTACGGATAAAAACTTATAAGCGATTTAATTAGATATACATTCGAGAATCCGAGTTTTTTTTTTTGTAATGATGTAATGTCAATAATTCTGCAATAATAATGAAGAATATAATTATTATTCTTATTATAATTATTATAATTATTATGAAAATATTTTATTATTATTTAAAGAAAACTGCTCGACTTTCAAGGAATGTAAAATTAATATTGAAAAGTTTAAGAAACAATTAAGGAATGTAATCGAAGAATTGAAAGATGTATCAAATATATAGTCTCTGCAAAAAATGACTAGAATTGGAAATTTATACTTTCTGTGAAAAATATACATATATATTATATATAAATATAATATATACTGAAAGAAAAGATTGGTTGCTGCAACAAATTAGATGGTTAAATATGGCATAGCATTTTTAATAGGCTGTAACAACCAATTTTTGGTTGCGTTAGCCAATCGAAATCTTATACTGACATTGCGGATAGGCTAATACAACCAACAATTGGCTACAGCATCCAAAAATTGGCTGTTGCAATTGAAAATCCAATTAAAAATGCTATGTCATATTTTACCATCTAATTTGCTGCAACAGCCAATTTTTTCTTTCAATATATATATATGTATATATACGCGTGTAATATATATATATATATATCCTTGATGAGAAAAATAAATATTGAGAACCGTAAAAATCCGAAGATATGCTAGAAAAGATACATTCATAGATTCAAAGAATGTCTTCCCAAGACGTGCAACAAGTCTCGTGGATATCGAGGTTTACATCGTGAGGTTCATAGGCGGTCGCGTTTTCGGGTCAGTCGGTGTCGTGTGACACTGCATTTTGCATGTCGCGTCAGGATAGGATCGCGTTATGTACGCGATATCCTCGGTGCATGTAACATATACGCGAAGGGGAGTATTGCGATGCTTTAACCCTGTAATAGGATTTCACGTGATCCTGTTAGACACGTTCTTGTTCTAATATTGGACGCTCCGTTTCGATTTCAAGCTGCGTCTCGCATTGTGTAGTCACAAAATTCTTACTAATATGTTATAAAGATAAAAAACAATTTATCTGAGTATCTTTAAAAGAAACTAAATTTTAAAAAGACATATTTTGAAATGAAAAGAAATGTATTAGAGTTGCCACAGATCTGAAAAAGACCGGAAAAAGTCAGGGAAAAATGTAAAAAAGTCTAGAATTTCGAAATTGCTCACAATTTCCTGAAAACTGCTCCTATTCCAAACAATTGTTATAATTTTTTAAATATTATATCTGACGTTTATAGTCAAAACACTCAAAACTTATGCACTTTAAACGATTTTAATAAAATAATAAAAATTTATATTTTATTCAATATTTTCATTTGATTTCTCTTTTTCGTCATAACTGCATTCTTTTTTTTCAAAACTAATTTATTTTTTGCTGGCTTGAATTTGCACCCAAAATTGTACTATGCTACTAAGCTTTTTTCCATTGTTTTTAATAATATAGACTTTTCCTCCAATCCTTGAGTCTAAATGTAAAAATTTACATATTTTATATTACTCATGGAAAATTTTTCATCTGGAAAAGTCAGGGAATTTCAAAATTCATTTTCTGTAGCAACCCTGTATATGCAACACACGAATGATACTGAGCATTTATGAACATTGTTGATTGTGATTATCTGTTTTTTTTTTAATTTTTTGTCACGCGCACTGTCATTTTTTTTATTGATATTAAAGATCACATTGATATTAATTCCATTTAATGTGACGTTAAAAATTGAAATAAAAATAGACATTTGTGTTTATAACGAAATGTTTGGCGAAAATACCAGGAGTTTCTATATTAAATAATATAAAAACGAAATATAAAGAAGACATAAATTCGTAAAATTAGTTCACAAAACAAAGTTCAATTCAGAAGACTTTAAAATACGCAAAATAGATTTTTATGGAACTTATGGTACTGTGATGCAAGGGCGATTATTGCATCATCTCAGCTCTGTTTATTTGTCTTTGCACTTTAATCACTTTAGAGTAGCTTGCTAAAAGCAGATTGCTTCCAACGAGGTCGTTGGCAGACTAAATGAACATAAAAAGCATTATTTTTCTAAGCCTCAATTATGATCTTCTTTTCAAGCGATTTTTCTTTTCTCCTCCATAGTTAAGCTACATAAATTTGTAAATAGAAACAAAGACAATTTGAATTTATAAATTTTTTAATTTTTAAACATTTTTATCTTTATATTCTTAGACTCTTAGGTTTTGCATTTAGAATTTTCTGTTTTATATTTTTGGATTCGTGGATTCAAGCTTTTAAAATTTAGATTTTCGAAAAAAGTAAAAATACATTTACTTCCCTCATTAAAAATGAGAATGAGAAAAAAATTTCTGCATTAGTATCAATAAATGTATCACTCTTTTAGAAAGTATATAAATAATTGTTACGTACATTCGATGGATTTATATGAATTACGGGACACTTTTGAGACTTGCCATCTCCACTGCGCTTGCATTGGCCGACGCATATGCTGATGTAAAAAAAGATACGCGTATCCCCCTCGATTCTCGTATTTCACGGCGCCGTAGGCTGAAAATAACAATGCTAACGCGTTAAGACGATTCTCGCATACCTGTCAAGCAGAAGCAACTATAAACGAAACGGATGCGCCAGCTGTCAAGCTAAGGTCGCTCTGTGCGCCGTCACAAAGTCGTAGTCTCGTTCTCAATCTTCCATACGGTCGCACCCCACGCTAAGTCAATGGAAGTATTTTTGGCGTTGAACACGCTCTCGGAATCATTAAGCGACCTCGACTAATCGAGAGAAATATTGGGTACGTCTCTTTATCCACGAAGAAAATTGAGGCGTTCGGTCTTCGGTCCAAGAGTGAGGTAACTGAAGTAAGCATATAATTTGCTAGATTCGGCCTCAAAATTAAACTCGGTCTCATATTCAAAGTGGATCTTATTGTTAATTATGAACTGACTCCTTATTCTCTTTTACATTGAAACATGTAATTTTAATTAAAGGGGTATCTCTCTTTAAAAATATATAGAGATTGCGTGCAATATAAATCTAAAAGATCCAAGAATATAAAAATTTTATGATCTACGAATTTAGAGAATTAAAGATTTAAGCTTCAAATATCTGTTAATTTTAAAGAATCTTCTCATCTTTCTTTTCTTTCAAGACACACAGGGAAGATTTTGTCTACAATATTAACTCGAGCAACATAAATGTAAAAAATAAACTATATATGTATATATATATAGATAAATAAAATTCAACGATACTTAAACACTCCTTGCATGACCACGTGTAATAGACTTCGGCGTGCAAAATCATTCATTTCCTGTTACAAACGAATTTCGTGAGAGAAACTCCATTTTACACTTTTAAATACACCCGCGGTTGAAATTTAAATTCCGATTGCACTCGATTCATGCACTTGTATGGAAGGATTTAGAAAATTTCAAAATAACTTTTCAAGGAATTAAACTTTATTAAAATTATTATTTACATTATTCGTGCATAGTTGACGTTCTTTCGTAAAAGATAATTTAAGATTTGCGTGTAAATAAAGAACATTACGAAAATATTTAAGAGTGAACTAAACCCTCAATTGTCTCGAGATACAAAGAAGGCATCTACAATTAACACTCCTAAATTATTCATCTAACGCAGCGCGACCGGCGCAATGAATCACGCTTTAATTACGATTTGTAGTGCGAATAAACGTGCAATAACTCGCGACAGAAACCTTCGTAGAAGGTCCTCAAGTTCTCGACGCTCAATTACTTTCGTCTGCGCTTCCGGTGACTCCGCTTCGGTCGCCTTTACCGCTCGCGGACGAGCGCACGCGCTCGTCTTTTTGCCGCGACCCTAGTAAGCTAAGTATAGAAACGAGTTCATAAGTGTTTGCACCGACTGAGGCCGTGCACCAGTACGTAAATTGAGAATTCGAAGATGTAAAAATTTCTTGATGCAGAAATCGAATTTTATAATAGACTCAAGGGCTTGATGTCTAAATTATTCAAAGAGCCTATCATACTTATATTTTTTTTATTAAAGATTTTATAATAAAAGGTTTGAGATTATGAAATGGAAAAATCTAGCAAAAAAATTTTAATGTTTCAATTCTCTCGTCATTTCTATCTTAATTTACAATTCTCCGAAATCTGAAGCGTAAAACAAATTGAGATGGTTATTTTTCAAAGTGCAGTCATAAACCTTGACCTTCACTAGATATTAGGTACCTGCTGGGAAAAAGTCTTAGCATTATTTTAGTATTCTTATTATTATTCGAACAACTTAATCTTTTCGTTATAGTTTACTATACATTATTGTTATAATAATTTGTACCAATGATGATGCTTGAAAATAGCTGTTAATCTTCATCTTCTTAAAACATTATGTACCAACGTTATGTGCAAATGCAAGGAATGCAAGAAAAGGGTAATGAAAAAAGCAGTAAGCCTTGACCCACATTGGTATACTTTGAACTTCGTAAAAGTATAAAAGAAGAGAATATACGATTTATTGTGCTGTATTTAATAATTTTAAACATACATGTATGAGTTTTTTCTGTTATTAAATGCGATTGCAAAGAAATAATCTAATTATCCGATATTATCAACATATTAAGTTATTACATTGAAATTAATTTATTTACAAAATAGGAAGTTGTTACATTTTATATTATTTTTTTTTTAATTGATTAACCGAAGAGACTCAATATATAACTTCAATGTAAAATAAACCGAAGTATTTTCAGTTCCACCGACAACACGTACAGCTCAAGATATATCTCTTCTAGAAACCATATCGATATTTATGTTATCGATATTATATCTGTGATTATTTTGTTATTCTTTTATTCAATTAGATTTTCTTTAAAAAGTCGAATTATATGGGCGATTTATATATTTGTGAAAAGATAAAATATCTCATCAAAACAAAAGAGATGTACTCACCTAGCAGATACCGGTCTCACGCGCACGGCCACTTTGATTTTCGCCATATTACCATCTCGCGGATAACAATATTGGCGTCATCCGGCTATCTACATTTCGCTGATGTTTTTCAATGACGAGGCACGAAAGTCCAAGTCGTCACGGATGTGAAAAGTTAACGACAGAATGCACGGAAACGATCACTAATGCGATTCATCACATCTTTCGGAGATCGAATGCATCCGCTGACCTCCACAAATTTGGTAGCGCGAGCTGGCAGAGAGTGATCGAGACGAATGCGTGCACCGGTAGTACTGGGTGCACGTGTTGCACTGCCGCGATGAAAATATCCTCGAGTCGCTCCCAAGACCATCCCGCTTCGTGGTTTACCCCACCAGGAGTGAGCGAGTGAACGAACGAGCGAGTTTAGTGAGTACCTCGGTCGAACTCACTGTGCCATTTTGCCTGGATGTTATCCGATTCCTTGCCCCCGACGACATCAGTACGGAAAAAAGAGCACCACGAATCGTCGGTGAATTATGTGTACAAGGCGTTCCATAAAACGCCAGATGGTAAATATGATTAGGATTTGGAAGAAACGATTTCGGGCAGCTTGCCACATCGAGCTTGTAGAGTACAAAGGATTTGTAAATGTGAGAATTGAGAGATTTAAGTGCTTGCTGGAGCTGAGTGCTCAAGGATGTCAGAATTGGAGATCTATGTACTTAAGAGCTTAAGAATCTAAAAATATAAGAGCTTTAGAAACTTCGAAGCTAAGAGTTCAAAGATCTAGCACTCCAAAAGCACAAGCATACAAACATCTAAAAATATGAAAATTTAGTAACGTTTTTCACCGTAGCGAGTTTGAACCAAACTGAATTGAATTAATGACGTTGCATGCTCTATTATTGCTAGAGCATGTAATGTCAACTAATAGTAGTAATATCATCGATTCAACTCAAGTTGGTTCAAACCTACTACGGTCGAAAACGCCATAAGGAAACCTGACGAGTTAAAAAAAATTAAAATATCTAAAATAATCTGAAATCTTAATATCTGATCTGGAATCTTAGTATCTATAAGAATTTTGAAGATTTATACATTTGTCGATTTATAAATTTAAGAACTAAAAGATCAAGATCTTTAAAAAATATAATATTGCAAGACTCTAAGAGAGGATGTATCTAATAGATCCTGTGGATTGGAGGCTAATTAATAATAACAATAGATATTATTGGAGTTTGATTCTCATTACAAAAGGAATTTTGCGTATAATACTCAAAATCGCTATTTTATTACATAAGTATAATGCGCGCGTTTAATTTTATTTAAATCTCCTATTGTGGAACAAGCCGCGACTTACGGATCGCCCTGTAATTTAGCAAATAGAAGTCGGCGGAACTAGCAAAGACAAATTACTGCTGTTGCGGTATCGTTGATTATGTTACCCCCCCCCTCCCCCTCCGTACAACGAGGGCATAGTCACCGGCATGCTCGGTGTTTAGCGGAGTTACTGGGTTACCGTGTTGCACGGTGGTGACGACCGCGACTTAACGCGCGTCTATCGGTGGGGAATTAATCAGAGGGTCAGAGGGTAATTTATTGTGCCTGTGTTCGCCCGCGAGGGAGAGAACGTCTCTCAATATTTAACAGAGAGCACGTATATACAGTCATTAAGAAGGCTCTCTCGGGTCATCGCGGCTCGTTCCCTTTGTATGTGTATTCCATTTCATCACGCATGGTCTTTATCTCGATTCCTTTGAAGCACTTCATCTGTCTTTTATGATATCTTAAGAGTGCGCCGACTTTCAGACGAGGTCCCTCTTTGATCCGCGCATGATATTTTCGGGCTAGCAGATCGACTAGCATATTCTCTGTGAGATAGAGCTAGCGCTACAATTGCTAGTGCTGCTGATCCTTACTCCTCGCTCGCGGTCATCAAAATCATTATATAGGAGAAAGACGTACTGAGAACCTGCAATATATAATCATTTATCATATTATATTATATATCGTAATGTAACTTAAACATTACTATAAATTAACTCTTCGTCCATAATTCTGTATAATATATGTGTAATTTTGCACCTTTCATTAGCAACCTGAATTTTGAACTTACAAATTTTTATATTGTTCCAGACGGTATAGAATTCTGAAAAAATTTTTACATATTGCGGAAAGAACGATTTTGCTAAAGTACTTAAAAATTCAACTAAATACAGATCTAAAAATAGATTTGTTGGACCATCAAAATAATTATGTAGGAATCTAAAGCATCATGAACAATGCTATAAAAAATGTTGACATTCTAGACAACCAGTTTGAGTATTTTACGTGATCCAACAAATTTTGATGATTCAACAAAATTATTTTCAGATATGTATGTAGCTAAATTTTTAGATATTTCAGCAAAATCTTTCTCGTGAAAGCTTTAACAACGTGAATTTCTACTACCAAATTAAATTTTATTTTATTTATTTTTTTATAGATTTAAATTCATCTATCGCAACTCACATTAGAATTCATAATCAAAAAACTGATTGTGCTTTCAAAATCTCACGTTGCCGGCGAAAAGTTAAGAACTAATTGAAATTATTAATTTATTTATTAGAAAATATTAAAAATATTTTTAAATATTTTTTAAATAAAATCTTTTTATAAAACCTAAAATATATTTACATATATACATTTGATATCGTTTTTTGTGAAATTTTGGTGGAAAGAAGATCGTTCATTAACATCAACAAATATTTTAACATACACAAGATAATTATAATGTAATTAAGTCTTGGAGTATATTGCCCAAAATTAAATTTAGTTATTGTTTGACACAATAATCTACTCACTTGAGAGAAACTTTCGAGAGACATGCTGTAGAACTTCGCGGCGGTGATCCTGGAAGGAACTTTCGACCGCATCATCACGATCTGCAGACTGCGACCGAAAGTGCCGCCGATCCAGTAGCTACAGTAAGCCGACTTGCTCACGGCATCGCTCTGGTTCGTTACAAGCGTTGGCCGTAAATTAATTACAGGCGATTGTGAGCTCAACGAACTATGTACTAATGAAGATACATGCGTTGGTAATCAGTCGATACGATTATCGTGCATTCAGTCTTCCATCGCTCGTTAAAATTCGTGCAATTGCGATACGCGTGCAATCTGATACGTTATCTAATAATAATCTACGTCGAACAAAAATTTACGTATATAATGACGTAATTATAATGTGAACTAATAATAAGGTGCATAAATTTTGCGGAAAAGCATTACAATTTTGCGCAATGATGCTAATTTAATCTAAATTTTATGCTGACGTTTTACTTAGCAAAAAATAGCAGACATTGTAATAACCAATTTACAATCCAAATAAATCGATTAATTATGAATAGAAAATTAATTTAAATATTTATTTGCTTATCGAGCTTACAATTTTGATTTGATCAAATAACGTGTAATTAGATATAAAATACTCGCCTCGTCTATTAACGCGTGTCCGCTGAAACTGAACATGAAAAGCTCCAGGATGGCGGAGTTCAAAAACATCGAGTATTTCATCAAGCGTACCTTGTTTTTCATCATCTAGAATAACATTTTGCAATATGATATTTTTAGTTATAACGCGTTTTTAGCAAGCGAACGCACCGAAGTAACTTGAAATCCCGCGAAGCAAACCAAACCGGTGCTGATAACGAACTGTCCTAACGCTAAGATGTTTATGATTCTTTCAAGCGCATCCGCGAAACTAAAGCACAAAGAAAGCGAAGAACGATGGCAAGAATTGCATATTACTGTATTTATGTATAAATACAGTAAATTTGCAGGGTTGTCTTGACAAAACTGGAAATCAGGGAAATGTCAGGAAAATTAAAAATAGCCAGGGAAATCAGGAAAAAATTAAGCAAAATATTCTGGAAAATTTAAATTCTTGACTTTAAAGAAGTTTAATATGCGTATATTACATCTACGCAATTTAGGAATATGCAAATAGTGTTGGCAACATTAATTTGCATTGCTATGTTAAATTGCTCTTTCAACAAAATATTCGATGATTTCTAAAAAAAGACGAAGATACAAAAAAATTAAAAATATTATTGAAAATCATAAAATTTTATCTGGAAATCAGAGAAAAGTTATGGAATTTTAGGATGAAGAATTTGTAATAACCCTGAAATATTCCGAAAAGATGGTTTTTCCAAAGTGTCTAAAAATTTAACTCGAGATACAAATTTGAAAATAATTTTGTTGGACCATCGAAATAATTACATAAAAATGTCAAAACTTTTTGCTGCATTAATTGCTCAACGCTTAAGATTCCTACGTAATTATTTTCAGATCTATATCTATATCTAAATTTTTAGATATTTCAGCAAAATCGTTGTTTGTATATTACAGGCAAATTTCACACTAATATATTTATGCAAAGATTTTTATAGTGTAGTTTTATAAATTTAATGGTCAATTACTACTGTTCAAATAATTTTTACATTTTATTAAAGAATTATTAAAAAAATTGTTTTTTCTCACATTTTAATATTAAATCGACCTTTTTTTATACTTAATACAGGTAATATAAATACTCACGTAATAGCATTTTGGTGATCTTTAATGCAGTTTGCCATTGCTCTGTCAGCATTGGAATCATTGCTATTCATTGCTTCCAGCCTCTTTCGCAGCACCGCGAATTTCGCTGATCCATGCGTTATCGCGACAAAATTGAAACTGGTCGCGCCGACTATCGTGCCACCCGCAAAAAAGCCACCCATTACATTGAAAACATAGATACATTCGTAGACGGGTGTGACCGATTGATTGACGAAGAAATACCCACGGAAGGGAAATATCTTCTCTCTTCCAAAAACATATGCCTATAGTCAAGCAAATAATATTTAGAACAATTAATCGCTCTTTATAGTTAATTAATTATTTTCTTATTGTTTGTGTAAGGATTATGTTTCAATCGAGAATAAAAAGCAAGATAATTAATAACAATTATAGTTGATTACAAAGTTGTGATGACCTTGCTTTTTAGATTATACATTATTCAGTATTGATTATTATTGTGTTGTCTCGTATTCCCCTCTCCCCAGCTCAAACTAATTTTCTATAATTGTTAATAATTTATTAACAATTTAATTACCTGTGTATCGGGAAAATAAATACGGCGAAGGGATTAACATCTATGTATAACGTACGCGTGCGTGTGCAGGTGTTTTCGAAAGGCTCGTAAAGCGAAACGACCATCGGAAAACAATTTCCCGTGTAAAGGCACTACCGACGCATTTGCGAAGCGATAATAAACAATTTCGGGAGAACGGTACCTTACAAAAAGAGAAAAAAAATGGAATTTCGAAAAGCTACAAATGTCAGCGTTAATCATCGTGCAATTTGCGTTGCCCTGTCGCACGTGTTGCATATGTCAATCTATCACCGTCATTTCACGAAACATGAAATGGACATCTGCAAAAGTAGTTTTTCTCGTTTGAGAACGTTTGTTTTATAAATGTCTTGCAGTTTAAATTTATCGTTAAACATCGTTTTATTAAGAAAATAAGCAGTTAGATTTAAAGAAACTTCCGCAGTTAATTGGTCCACAGGTACAATTTAATAACGGAGTCAATTAAAAAGTTATAGAGAGAGAAGTACGAAGTTTTGAAGCAATAAGCTGGAGCTCTCGAGGAGATTTTAAGTTTTATATCAAAAGATATTCTAATGCCACTTCATATTTAATTCAAAATAGATCTTTTATTATCATAAAATTGAAAATTTGTAACTCTACGAAGAGTAAGAACCTCGAAAATATCTTACTAAATTTTCAGCATTGGAAATAAAAGATATATGAACAGAAATTTTTTTCAATTGCGCGAATTGTCTTAAGAAAAAGTACTTTTAAATTTAGAAGTAGACTTTCTATTTTCTTACAATCTTTGTATGTTTTGAGACAATCTGTGTATGTCACAATAGAAATACTAAATATGTGTTTGTATACGTACCTCTAAAATTGGTATGCATGAGAAGGTAATTACGGTTACAATTACCATAATTATAAAGTATTTTGCGAGTCGAAACGCAAAAAGGCACTTCTCCTTCAGAACGACTCTATCTTCATAAGATGAATAAGTCCAATCCTTTCTCATAATCTCGACCACATATAGCATATCTTTTTGAGAGGTAGTGTAGATAATGTGACGTAACGTGGCGAGATAAAATGCGGAGCCCGTTAAAGCGCATGCTGTCAGTTCGTCCAAATCGTTAAAATTGTTAACTACATCGGCCGTCACGCAGATACACATTGAGATGAGCTATGTTGCAAATAACGTTGAATTATTCAAAAAATAGATTCAAAGTGTTTATATTAGTTACATGAGAGAATTCAGTGATAGTCTATTTATTAATTGAAAAAAGTTTACGAGAGAAAGAACCAAAAGTGTAACAAAAGTATAACATTTGTGCTCATAAGGCACTTGTAATACACCATAGATAACTTAAAAATAATTCATTGAAGTCCTTTTTGTTCATTATATTATAAGTTATATTATATGAAAACTAACTCATTTCACTGAATTTTTCATACCCTGAAAAAAAATTATATTAAAACACAAAAAATGATATTGAAACAGCATTATTTTAGTTGAAAATGATCTTGATCCACAATAACAATATTAATGAAATAAAATTTTTTAAGTAAGGGCATGACGTATTTGTCAGTTAATAGTGTTATCGTATATAAATTAACAAAATTTAATAAATATTAAAATAAAATGTTTTTTATTAAAATAATGCTGTTGATATAATATCATTACATTAATCGTTTTTTTCAGTATATAATTAGTGCAGAGTCCTTTACTTGTAAAGGTTAAAATATTTAATACTAATTAATAGAAGTAAATCTCTTTTCTTTATCTTAAAATTTTGTTACGTCTAATTAAATCTCCTTCGGTAACTGGAGTCTTTAATTGCAAATTTTGGTGGATAAATTTAAATGGTCTGTAAAAAATAAGTAAAATACAATCCAACTTCTATAATGGTAAAAATTCATTGTTAAAAAAAAAAATTAAATTTACTGTATTTCTCGAAGACCTCTATTGCTGATGGAAGAGTTAAAATTCATATTGCCAGTGAAGGGTTAAGCAAGATATTAATTCTGCATACTACGAAAAAGAACCAGAGCACGTGACAAGTCTTGAACACCTCCGCGCTAGTTGAATGGTCCCTCTCCAAAGGCCAAAAGGAGACGAATTTGGCAGCTATCATGACGGGCTTGATTAACTCGTCGTATTCTTTATCGGCGTACACTTGGCGTTCCATGTCTTCTCTTCTTCGGCCCGTTATCAATGCGACTCGACGATGCTATCGCGACTCGTGACTTTTTGCGACTGCGGAAAAGCCGGAAGTCCGTCACCGTTCGCTCACCGGCGAGAGGTCTACGTACCAATCTCGAAAGTGCCAATCTTTTCTTCCCCTCTATTCTCGTGATTCGATCGCACGAATGACGAGATAACGACCGGATATCGTTCTCGTAGGTGGCATAATGCCCGAAGTTCGAAACTCTTCACTAACGGGCGGGGCAAACTTCTCGCGTGCATAGATGTCGACCTGTTTCCCTTTCGATGGGAAAAGAAAAATGCATTGTCATCTCTTAACGTGAAATTACGCGAATCTTTGTGCGACAATTTATTATTTATTTTATTATAAAAAATCGAATGTTCTATTTCTCCATCATTTTCATGTATTTTTATAATTAATTAATATTATTCGTACAACAATTTTAACGTTGATCTCTGTGTGGTTAAGGATTATTTCAGATTCTACGCCAGTGACTTGGGGGAGTAGCATGTATAGTTACGAATATTCTATGTAATCATGGTAAACGTGTAGGAAGTAAGAAGGTAATAGTTGAGAGCAAGTAGTTCTATCTTCGTAAGTGATTTTCGATTTTATTACAGGGAAATTTTGCGCTAGAAAGAGGGCTATCTGCGTCATTGAACGTTTCGTACTTTGCGTTAAAAATAAATGGAACAGTGAAGAAGAAGGAAAATTATATAAGAATACTCTTGCTAACAAGTAAGGTATGTAAAGAATATATTAGATATAATAGGTTTTTGAAAATAAAATATATATTTCTTTTGTGCATAACTTTGATAATTATGCATAAATACATATGGATTTATTGGCTATTTATACGATCGAAGTTTCTACCGAGTAATAAATATGCATCTATTCAATATGATGATATTATTGCATAAATGTATAGACTCTATAAATTTATAGATGCGTTTATTTGCATAATAATGCCAGAAATAACAAAGACAACTTTTCAATTATATCCTTGTTTACGCATTATTTATGTTTTATTATAATTTCATTTTTACTTTTTAGCTATTCATTTTATATATTGTTTAATATATTTTTGTAATTTTTTAAAGTAGTTTGATTTATACGGGGTGCATGGGGACGAATCAATAATACAACCGTATGGGAAGTAATTCCTTTCACAAAAATATAAGTGCAGAATAAACTTTTTTATTTTTGTTCGAAGTTTTATTCCGAGAATCTAGTTTGTGGAAATTTTGCGTTGAGTATTAGGTATGCGTCTTCAATAAAAATTTTATGAAAAGACACTGTATACAAATTTGTAATGTTTACATTACGTCTACTTTATGAATGACAAAATTTAAAAAATGTGACATAGTTAAATTTTATTTATTTTATTATTTTAAGATTAACTTTAATCTCGGTTTAACTTACTGTTTATTTTTTCAAATTTTTAAGATTAAATAAGATGAAGAGCAAATTGAACCGAGATTAAAGTTAATCTTATATCGGTGGAACCGAGCTTAAGAGAGAAATTGCTTTATACAACAAAGCCTCGAAAGAAGTTTATCCTGTTTTCATTAATTTTTGTGCAAGAAATCTCCCGCGTTCCGTTGTATTATACAACGGTTTGTTCTGTATGTAAAAGATACATCTTTCTTATACATTTTGATTTGAATTTGAATTCAAATTTTAATCTCTCGATTTCGTAAGCAGACGATCGATAAATTGTGCTCCGACTTCACACTTCACACTTGGTTGAGAATCGCTGGGCAGAATCGTGCATGCGCAGTGGAATCAGGCTGACGCATGCATAACCTCAGAACTAATCAAGATTGTCAAAAGGGTTGTTTTCGTTCGTGATAATTGTGACATCCCCGACGATCTCGCGAGGATATGAGTTGTCATTGTAAAAACACGCGATAGCCCCCGAGAATGGCTGCGCCTTATCTAGGCGTGAGCGATATCGTTCATCTGAACGTTGGCGGCACTAGGTAAATTAATTGTTCGCCAATCATCATTTTTTCTATCACATTTGTTTTTACTTGACCCCGTTAAGTAAAATCTAACTCTTGCACCTGCATATTAAGAGATTGGTTTATATTTTTTAGATTATTTACATTTTTTGTCTTGATGTTTTATTGCTTTTTAGATCTTACGTTAGATTTTTTCATCAATCTCTTACTAGATCTTTTACATGTCTTGACAGTATCAAATCGTTTCTCTTTTCAGATTTTCCACATCTCGTCAAACTTTGACGTGGATCCCGGATTCTTTCTTTACAGCATTGTTAAGTAACAGAATCGACAGTCACAAGGATGAGACTGGTGCACTTTTTATAGATAGAGACCCAAAGCTGTTCTCTGTTATATTGAATTATCTTCGTACCAAGGATATTGATCTGAAAAATATAGATATTCGAACTTTAAGGCATGAAGCAGAGTATTATGGCATCACTCCCTTAGTTAAACGATTGATACTCTGTGAAGACTTAACTCAGTCATCTTGTGGCGATGTACTGTTTTATGGTTACTTACCACCTCCAAGTGTGTTAATCATTATTTATCACATATTGTAATAAATGTAAAGTGAGAAAGCAAAACTGTAAAATGAGAATGTAACGATTCTGTTTATTTAAAGGTATACCGCTTCAAGAACCTGTTGCAGTAACATCAAATGTCAGTGATGTATCAGTTCATATTAGAGTTAGTTCAGCTTCAAACTCTAGAGTCGATGGACCATCTACCTCGCAATCTGTGACAACCACTAACTCTATTAATCAAAGTGCTAACGGTATTTATAGATTTTATCACTGATTTATTATCAACAATATTAACACTCTGGAGCTGACAATGAATTTATTGGACTTACTTTAATATATTCTTTATGTTACATTTACAAATTTGAATTATTAATTAAGATCAGCAAGTAAAAAGGGCAATGGGAATCAAATGTAGAAAACAGTGTTTAATGATATGTATATATATTTTTTTTTTAATTACAACCACATAAATATTAAGTCACGAGAATTAACAACCGCTCAATATTTGTAACTTTTTAAATTATTAAATGTGTTATAAATAAACTTACTGTTCATTCTTTTTTATAGAAATTATGTCACTTGTCAAAATTACACCAAAAATTTAATTAGAAATGTAATATTTTTTGGTGGTGTCTTCATGATTCTTTGAATTAATTAATATCTTCTAATCAGCGCGCATAAATTAAATGAGTTTTACAGACTCCATATCAATAACTATTAAAGATTCTGGCATCAGCTCTGAAGGGTTAATAGATGTACATCTAAAATATTTAATTAACGTTGAATAACTCAACATTAATAAAAAGAAAACTGACAAATAATTATTTTGCCATAGGACTGCAAAATCATAAAGGGGCATTAGGAACCCATATGAGAAATTCTTCTTTAGATTACCGATTGCCACAACGCGGTCTTCCGCATTCTCGCACACCATCTCTAGATCTGAGACATGCTAGGAACAATTCAGCTGATTTGAATAAATTATATAAAAATGATATCGGTTTAATATTTGGATCACAGCAAGGTAAGCACCAATGAATCATTTTTTTGTAAAACCATTTTTTGTTTTCGTTTCTAATATTTATAAAATTACTTGATTGCAGTTTCATCATGGGTAGACCCTCTGAGAGTACAAATCATAAAAGCGCACCACAACTGGATAGTGATTGCTTACGCGCATTTTATCACATGCTATCGGCTGAAGGATTCGTCTGGATGGCAACACGTGTTCACCAGTCCGCATATCGAATGCATAATAGAGCGCGTGGCAATAAATGCAAAGATGGGAAGTGGCGCGGATGGTAAGATGGTTGCGATCTCCTATGGCAGTCAAGTAAGACTTTGGGGTGTGTCCGAAGAAGGGATCAAAATCAATGTGGGCACATTTAATTTAAATGTGCGTGTGGAATACTTATTCTTCATTGGCAGCCAGTTAGTTGCATTATCGCCGACTGGAAAAATTGGTGTGTGGCACGCGATGACTCATCATTGGCAGATACAGGATGTAGTGCCCATCCTGTCATTTGACACGGCTGGATCTTTTCTTCTATTAGGTTGCAATAATGGTTCTATTTATTATATTGGTAAGCAAAAAATATATTATATTTGTAAGTAAAATTCTTGGTACAAATTGTCAATTTATATATTAGAAGAGCATTATGAGAGAGTATAAAAATTATGTTCTCTCTCTCTCTCTCTCTCTCTCTCTCTCTCTCCCCCTCTCTCTTAAATATTTAAAGTAATTGAATCATTAAAAAAATATTTAATGGATTTAGATCATTTTGTAGATCACAAGCTAATTTTTAAAGAATTATATTTCTATAATCATATATATTTCGATTATTATATGAATTACAGACATGCAAAAGTTTCCTTTGCGAATGAAAGATAACGATCTACTCGTGACCGAGTTATATCGAGATCCGAGTTACGATCCCATAACTGCAATATCTGTGTATTTGACGCCGAAAACTAGTAAGTCTTTCTTTATTGATTATTCTTATCTTAATGTAAGAATGTCATCAAATAATAAAAATCTAGAATTCCAAAGTAAAAACTTTTTCCTTTAGAGACAACTAGGACTATTTGTTAAAACCCGATTCGAACAAGTGACGTATTTTACTAAGATTGTTTATTAAAGCTGCTTAATGCAGAATGTAATAACAAACGTCACCATTTCAGCAGCTTCATTTTGCAAGGATCATTTTTTCAGTTGCTGTGCATACATATAGAATAACATTAAACACAATAACGAATCATTAATAATCACATATATATGTAAATGTTTTTACTAACCAGCGTCTATTTTATTTATTAAGATATTATAGGAATATTATAAGGTTTGATGTGTTGGTCCTTAAAGATATTAATGAGAGTTTATTATTACATTCTTTGCTTCATCATTTCTCGTACAACTGGATAAATAGCACAAGGCAAGTATGGGTCGATGTAAGCAGACTTTCTGCTTTCTTACGTTCAACGTACAAAACGAAGCGTCATCCGCCTTCATCTTTGTGTTGACTGCATCAAACATGATTCGTGTGATTAAACAGCAAATACCCTCTTCCTCTCCAGATAGCGTTAAGTTTTATATCGATGCACTGGCGCATAGTCATATTTTTTGCGTATTAAAATATAAAAAGAAATACTTATATATAGAAATGTCTCTGTCACAAAACTATTTATTTTATAATTAATAGAATGAATGCGAACACATGTCTTTTTGTATGTGCGAGAGTACGAATTCACATGGGACTTATGAAATGATATTAGATTGCACAACTTATACACAACCCTGCTATCCTTATGCGTCCAGTTGTACTAACGCGATGTTCTTTTATTTTTTCGCATACTTTACGCAGTGGATTCAGTTAATCTGATTTAGCTGCTTGCTTGCTCTTTCTATTCATAGTAATATGTTCCATGCCAGCATCTGAGAGGGGAAAGGGAGGTAATAGAAAACATGTATCTTTGCTTGTGTACTTTTTTTCGTTGGTAGTGACAAATTTATAGGTAATTTTTACTTTTTTTGAACTAAATCTGCAAAAATTAAATTTAAATAACATTATTTACTACCCACGTAATCGTGTTATTGCTTAATTATAAGACATTATAATTTTAATTTTATATATATATTTATATATATATATATATTATTTGTTATAACTGGCTTCTGCTTATTGTTGCAATGTGCAGCATGAGGCATTGTAAGCTTCGAAACATCATAAACATTATTTTTTATTAATAGTATTCATTTGAATATGTATGTTATTTAAAGATTACTTCACGTTACGTCTACATTTTTGAAATGTTTCATTATCGTAGTTATTATATCAGTAATTAATCCTCTGATATACTATTAAAATTTTTTCTTATCCGTAAATTTCATATAATATTAAATTGGATAAGTACAGATTGAAGTGAAAATCTTAATTGATATATAATAGTGTTAAAATTATATGTACGATCTGAGATGTATTCAATCTAATTCTTAAAGTGTATCAGGTGATTAATGCAATATGTAGCACATTTTTCTAAAAGTATATCAATCCCCAATATAGGTCTCTGCGGAAATTGGATAGAAATCGCCTATGGTACGAAATCCGGAAGTGTCAGAGTTATCGTTCAGCATCCCGAAACAGTTGGCCACGGTCCGCAATTATTCCAAACCTTTACAGTGCATCAAAGCAGCGTAACAAAAGTACATTCAGTATCAATAGAATTTTATATTAATATTGTACATGAAATTACAATATTAACTTATGTGCAAAAATTATATTATTACAGGTAACACTCTCGGAAAAATACTTAGTGTCGGTTTGCTCGGAATATAATCACGTCAGAAGTTGGGCAGTGACCAGATTCCGCGGAATGATTTCGACTCAACCGGGATCGACGCCAGAGGCAAGCTTCAAAATTGTTTCTTTGGAAGCAATTGACTCATGCGTTAGCTATAATGCCGGCAACGATTTCGGTATGTTGTAATATCGCAGCTCTTAAACTATCACCATTCTTTCTAATAATTTAAAATTATTATTAAATAATACTTTTTATATATGTGTACGTATATTTTAACGCGTTTTTATTTTTATTAAATATTTTTTAAAATGCGAATTTTATCTTTTTGGTTTATTTAATATACGAATAAAATATTCATAGGACCTTTCGGCGAACAAGATGACGAGCAAGTATTCGTACAAAAAGTCGTACCCGAAACTGATCAGTTGTTCGTACGATTAGCGTCGAATGGGAAAAGAGTTTGCGTAATACAGTCAGTGGACGGCAGCATCATAAGCTCATTCTATGTACACGAGTGTGAAGGTTCTAGTCGCATGGGCTCAAGGCCCAGACGTTTCATATTCACTGGTCATTCTAACGGCACCATTCAGATGTGGGATCTCACAACGGCATTGGATCCGTCTTTCAATGCCACTCGAGGTACGTTACTCTCTCCCGTTGTGTGACGTAACGGAATCAGCGAGCATGACTCATATACGTGAAATAGTGTAGGAAGTAGAAAATTAACATAAATCGTATATTTAAGAAATGTTCTATAGGAAACAAACAAACTATGTTTATTCCATGTTATTCTATATTTATTCTGTTTATTCTATATTTTTCCTTTATTTATTTTCTAATAATTTGTTTTATTATTCATATTGTATTTTAGAGAGGAAAAAAAGTGGCCTCTATATAAATTATTGCGATTATTTCTTTATAATAAATATTAATTTTATATTAACTTTCTACAAAACTTTTTGTAATTAATTTCGTCGGTTGAATTAAAATGTATTGTCAAATTTTTATTATCTCCGTGTTTTTTTTTTTTTTTTTTTTTTACAATAGATACCTCCGGTGGACCTACGCCAGAAGCGCTTTGGAAGTTGTTGGACCAATGTGATCTAAGCAACAGCCACTGCTCAACGCCTTGCATTAGTCCGTCTCCTTCGTTGCTCGCAGCTGGACCTAGAATTAAGTCAAGTAACGTATTGTTTCTCAATCAATCGCAAAATCCAGAACCAACGCCTGGACCAAGTCAAACATAAAGATGTGCCTGATGCAAGGTATGTCGTGCCAAAGTGCACACAAACAGAATCTGCATTTATTTAATTATTTATTTATTATAAACCGTCAAAAAGTCAGTAGCCATAGTTCCTAAATCGCCATCTTTGCATTTTCAATGTGTAATGAGACCGGAGTTTGCTATCTGTCTACTCAAACAGTGCAATTTAAAAATAACGTAACGAAAGATATGACTGCATTTATAAACTCTGTAGCCATTATTGTTGAAATCATTATTGTAATAGAGAATTTGCTCTTGTGCTTAAATATATGTACTGTTTTATTAAATTATTTTTAAGAAAGCTTGATAACATCACTATCGCTTTTGAATTGAATATTATACGCAAGAATATTGCTGTTGACATTATAACAAAATTTTTCTAAAATTTACTGTTTCAAAAATTCTATAAGTGTCTAGAAATTCATAATTATACGTTTTTCTTGCTATTTATTGTTATTTGTTTTATTGCAAAATGGCGCTATTAAGAGAGATAGATTTTATGATATTGATATTGTTCAATGTAAACTTTTATATGTGAGCTCGTTTAATAAGATAAGGGAAGGAAGAAATATTTGACAAAATCAAGAACTGATAGATAATATAAGTTAAACATTTTGTTTATATATTATGTATATATGTATATTCAGTTATATATTCTGTATCAATGTTATAAAATGAATCAAATACGAAATGCGTAGAATCATGCACGGAATCATGTTATTTGTCACATTATTTTAATTTCTCGAAACAAGATTACCAAATAGTTTCGAATTTTGATAGATTTACATTGTAAATCGGTGTTATACATCATTATGTCATCATTATATGAATATCAATTTCTATATAGCGATCTTGCTTCGAGTGTAAAACACTTAACATTATTTCAACATTCATTGTATCAACATTTTATATCCTGAATATTATTTAAGAAGTTGATTTTACCACTTATTTCTTGGTTAAAGAATGGTATACATTATGTATGCAATTAAAAGATTACACATATATTCAAAGATCGAATTGTACTCTCATTATTTACATAAATATTTACAGCTTCACTGCATATATAATGTATACGTGTTCATCAGTGTACATATATAAAACTTATAGTAATATTATTGCGCAACCGCGTTACTTCTGTGATTCAAATAAACCATTGGTATGTGTATGGAGATGTATACTGCTTATTGTTTGAATATTTATCACTGCCATGTATATATGGACATTTTATATACACTATACACAGAGACTGTTATAAAAGTAGACGATTAGAAAGATCGTTTTAGAAATTTTCTCAGTAGGTTACATTAACTCTATAATAATCTATATTATAATTTTTATTTATAAAAATCTTTCTCTTTGTCTGAAAATATCGATAACATTTAACGAATTGTGGTTATGAAATAATATAATATTGCGGCATATAAGTATGTGCAGCAATTCGTAAATAATAATTAGAGCTGGAGATTCTTCGCATTTTGGGTTTGCGAACAAGTTCATCTAACAGTTGTAACATTCGTAATCACCACTATAAAAATTTAACTCTCAGGCACTACGGTGATATACTTTGTAACAATGCCGAATTGCACGATTAGTTAAATTATAGCTATACGAATATTATAGTTATCGAATATATAGTTAAAATTAGTCTAATGTTAATTTCTGCATTATTTTTCGACAGATAGGTATTGTACTCTTTGTTAAACATAAATATAAAATATTCCACAACAATGTGTGTGTTGTAAACCGGAAGATCGGTGGAATAATTGCGGTAAATTCTGCATAAAAACATTTAACCCTAGTATTTGTTATATCCTAATATTTGTTAGAGATCGGACGTGTCTCATATAAAGTGTTTAGTCCAGAATAAATTATTATTGAACAATGATGGATGAGTCATCGGCATCAATAAGTAACACCAGGCGACCAAGCCAATCACAAACAGACACATCAATCCAGCTCTTTTCAGTGGATCCTTGTATGCCGCTATCTCAGAAAGATCAGGAAATCCCATGTGATTGCAGAATGAATGCGCAGCAAATGGTGCAACAAAATGGCCTAAGAAAAATACATGAAATCGAAAAACTTCTTTCGCTCATAATTTTAGAATAAAAAAAAGGTAAAATGATCCCACCTGTCCTCGCAAAAAGAAAGGCCGCGTACGCTCCAAATAACGTCGTATACGTAGACTGAAAACCTATATTCAACATAATTTATTTTAGTTCATTAGACTTTATAGGGTGCTTTCCATTTGGTGACACAAGCAACATTCTTCCTTGGCGTTCATTGAGTAACAAAGATAGAATAATAATATTGTGTTGACTTGAGTTATCAAATGAAAAGCATCCATAGATTCCAAGTATTCGCCTCAAAACTTACAAGATATAAACAATGCGTGCTTGATGCTCATTCCCATCTTTACTCTCTCCACTACATGATGAAAATGAGCCACCCCGAAGAATAGAGGGCACACGAATATGGCAGTAGTCGGGGTGAAGCATTGCAGGAGTAATGGCAACATGCAAGCCCTAAAGGTCCATTCCTCGGATAACGGAGCGACCACCTGATTTCTCCACCAAGTTAGAGTTTGTACACTCGCCAGCCAATACATGGGCTCTATGATAAATGTACAGCTATTAACTAATTAGACGTTAATGCCAATTTTCACAAATACAGATTAACTTTAATCTCGGTTCCAACTTACACTTTAACTTTTCTTAATTTTTAAAACTAGAAAAGGAAGAGTAAGTTGGAACCAAAATTAAAGTTAATCTGCATTAATGGACGCACATTAGACTCTCAAGTCGAGTTTGGATACCAACCGGTGTACAATCGCCACAGCCCATTGAATCCCTGTAAACTCAAGGGACCTAGGAACAGGATCATCGTTAGGAGCAACGATATCACAGTCGCCTGTATCAGACCCGTCCATCGAAGACCCAACATTTCCCAGATGGTTGTCTGTTAGGTACAATAAAAATAATTATATTGTATAGAGAATATAGTTTAAATCGCGTGTAAACGAAAAATACCTTTTGAAGTATCTTCTCATTTAGTCCAAAGTACAAGGACACCGGCGAAACGAGAGTCATGATAAATACGCTAAAAAATCGTTTCTTTATGGTCGATGGATGCTCTCTGAAACATAAACCATCGAGTGTAAAGTTTAACGTCAAAATTATATGTAATGTATTGCGGAAATTAATTGAATTATTAATTTTGCCAGTTGCTTCATAATTATTATAATTTGAAATTATATTTGCTTGCGCAAACACCTGTTCATACTAGAATCACTTGGACATTTTTTTTTAAATCTACACTATATTATATATTTATATATTTAGTTGAAAAAATTAAAGACTGAAGAGAGAAAGTTTATCATCACGTGCTGCGACAAACGTCACAAAAGATCTTAGAAAACAGATCGTTTTAAATTCGGACGATTTTTACAAAAAATTACAAAGCATTTTGATTACTCTGATATACACATTACTCGAAATTGATAGGATTATCAATTACTTGCTACTTGCTTTATAATTATTATAGTTATCGAAATTATGTTTAATTACGCAAATAGCTTCTTTAACACTAGAATTGCTTTAAAAATTAAGATTTGAGAAAGAAGTAAATAAACTAAATTATTACAATAAACATCATGGAAATACGTCATAAATTGGAATAATTATTCAACAAAATTATAAAGCGCTTTTACTTTGATAAAGTTAACGTCACACTCGGATTCGAATATCGCGCCAAAGGGACGCCGTTAATCGTGTACGATCTAGGTGGCGCACTCGATGTCTCCTCCATCGCGTGCGTAACATTGCCGGAATTCCGTTTCACGGGTTTCGCCGTGCGGCGCTGGCTGCCGTTTGTCCAGAAATTGGTAGACATTGCAGGAGCGACAGGGAGCCGCGCAGGGAGCGCCACCACGTGCGGACAACTGCGTGCGTCAGTCACAGCATCCATCCGGTCGGTGCGGGACGGTTCGCGTTCGCGAGCGGTTTACCGAGCAGACAAGTGTGCTCGGAAAAGACGGAGGCGCGAGCCTCCTCCAAGCGAGGAGTCTCGCTGGATGGACTGGACGTTTTTGAAGGAGAGGATTAGAGGAAGAAGAGCAGGGTGACATCGAGACTCGAGAGTGTGTCGCCGTCGCCGTCGCCGTCGCCGTCCGCCACCGACGCCGGACGCGTTACCGCAACGTACCTGTTGTGCGGCGAACTCCAGACATAGAGGCTCGCCACGTAGACGATCGAGAGCGCGAGGCACGCGAGGATCGCCGTGGCGCAGTTCGGCGAGTTATCGGTACTTGGTTCCGCGGCCTCCATAACTCCATAACCGATGTCGGTCGCCTGTGTCGCGCTCCACTGCGGAAGGGGGGCTCGGTAATAAGCCCCGTGGCGTTAGCGGAGGATCGCGGGGACGAGAGAGAGAAGGAAAGAGAAGAGAGATAGAGGCGCCGCAGCGGTAGAGGGTTGGAGACGGTAGAAGTCGAGACCAGTCGAGACTCGACCAGACTCGACGGTGTGTGGTGTGAGTCGAATGGGGGGTGGGGGGTGGACGACGGCACTGGCAGTACTGGCACGCACTCGCACTCGCGGGGCAGAAACTTGTCCGATTGGCGGCTGCCCTCTGGGCCAGTCGGCGAGCAGAGACCAAGAAGATGGCCGCCGTGCACGGTGGTAATGTCGCTATTGTGTAGTGCATCCTAAGCTTTTGGCAGCTTTTCTGCCGTGGGCAGCGTCCGCCGAACACGGTACCGCGGCGGCTGCCCTACTACCGGGGACGGGGGAAGGGTACCGCCGAATATCATCCTCGCGACGTATCCTCGTAGTAGTCGGCAAGTGCGACGAATCGCGATAGACAGAAGCGGAACAGGAGAGGCAGACGGCAGCGACGGAGGAGGAGGAGGAGAAGGAGGTGGAGGAAGAGGAGGACAACGACGGCAACGAGGACGGACACGAGGACGACCGCCGAGGGCCGCCGACGACACGAAGATGCCGAGCGCGTCGTTTTCGTCGTCGCGCAGCTACGTGCGGAGGTCGCGTCGGAAAAACGGAAACAGGATCCCCTTGCCGAGAACGGGTAAGCCGAGTGAGCGTGCGAGCGAGCGAGCGAGCGAGCGAGCGCAACGGAGAAAGAGCGAGTGAGAGCTGGAGTGAACGAAGAGGGACGGACCGAGGGAGCGAGCGAGAGCGAGGAGACGAGACAAAGACGGCTTTTCCGTGCCGTCGCCGTCACCGTCGAACCTCTCTCCTCCAGGTTCCAGGACTCGTCTCCGCTCCGTCTCTTCCTCGCTTCGTCTCGTCGAGACTCCACGCCTTTGTTCCCTGGGAACTACGTATCCACGCGGGGGCACGCGCCGCGTTTCCTGCTCGCCCTCGCTTCGATATCCGCCCATTTCTCCACAGCTTCTTCTTTCTCCGGCCTCGCTTCTATCCACCCACGATTCTCCCCCGGTTTCTTTCCTTCCGTCCCCCCTGATGACAGCCTCGCTTGGAACAGCGGACTTTGGAAAGGTGTGCTGAAAGAGGTGACCTCAAACCTGTGTCCAGTGAAAAGGGGGAAAAAAAAAGATTGCTTTCGGGACTAAATTTAGTGTTGTAGTCTGATATATAGGGAACAGTCTGTTCTAAATATTCACGAGCCGCTGCATGTATTTCATGTTTAGCTGCTTCGAGTATACGCTCTATGCGTTTGCAGCTGAGGTTAGGTAGCGTAGAATGTGCGCAATGTTAAAACTGTCAATCGGAGTACTCTCTCGCTCGCAGTTGCAACGACAAAGGAGCAACGTAGTTAACATCGGAACATCGGATGACAGTCGCGTGTTTAACTGTCAAATCGTACCCCGATCATTCGTGCTCCGGAATTTGCGCTCCCCCTCCTACCCTTCTTGTCTGTGAATCGCTTTTCGGATTTACGAGCAATTTCCGATTGGCAGCTACTAACGGCCATATTGCTTTTCGGTATTTGTGAATAATTTCTGATTGGCGGCTGCGCGTCCACGGGAACGCGATACAGTTCGTGGACCGAGAGAAGGTTGCAACACTTTCTTTTTCTCTTCTTTTTTTCTGCCGATGAGTTGCGGAACGCAGCGTCTCTCTCGCCGTCGCGCGCTGCCGTCCGGGTAAACAATGGTGAACGAACGACTAATCGAACCGCCGCATCCTGTTCAGCGGGTTTAGCCTTGAATGAGAGCGCGAATCGGCGAATTCGTAAAATTGCAAACACCGTCAAATCGCAAATTCGAAGATGCAATTTTGAAACGATGACGAGAGGAAGCGTCGCGTGCTCGCCGACTGGAAACGGTGGGTGATCACCGTTGCAATAATATGTAGGGCCGAGTGTCTCCAGGCTATAATATAATAAGGGTTGAACGACCCCACGGTGGATCGAGGGTTTACGACCCTTAGTGTAATGCAATATTGCGATGAAATAAAGTCGCCCGCTCCGTTGGAGAACGTTTGCTTTTGTGTGCCTCGTGCAGAAACGGTACCATACGTCCTACAGGCCGATCGTATCGATTCGCGATCTCCACTTCGCGATCAATCCGCCGGAATGTTGGCTCTGTAGTCGCCCTCTCTCTCTCCCCTTCTTTCTTTTCCCTTCGTTCTTTTTCTTCTTTTTCTTCTCTCTCTCTCTCTCTCTCTCTCTCTCCCCCTCCTCGTTTCCGAATCGCCAGCGATCCAGCTGGAACGCGGCGCAGCTTGCGAGATGCACGTCGATCGGTGCCGAATTTTCCGGTCCGAGAGAGAGGGAGAGCGGTCGAGGATGAAACGGAGAGAGGAGGAGAGTAGAAGCGGGAGAACAGACGGAGGCAAAATGGGAGGACGAGTAAGCGAATATTCTTGGGACCATTGAAGCTGTGACGTCCAAATATTCCGAGAGATTCGGTTGTCGTTTAGCGCGATTATTGGCACGCACGATGATACTTGAGATTCTTATTGTTAGAAAGACACAAAACAATATATATTGAAAATTATGTTGAAAATTAATTGACTTTTACAGGACAGGAAAGTCACTGTAGTGGCGTTGAAACAGTTATCGTTTTTGAAGCAAGAAATGTAATGAAATAATGAATTATAATAAAACTTGAGGAAAAGCTGTAAGATTCTAAAAATAGACCTCTGTACTCTAAAGAGTGCTCTACACTGAGAAAAATTTTTATTTGAAAGCGCGACGAACCAGAAAATTCTAACTATATCACTCAGAATTTTGATTATCTCTCAACTAGAATTATAATAGATTCAATCATAAAGTTCTATTCATATCAATTAAAATTTTGATTATCTAAACTAGAATTATAATAGATTCAACCAGAAAATTTTGATTTGTTCATTTTCAACCAGAATTCCAGTTAATGCAACCAGACTCTTTTTACAGTGTAATTAAGCTCTAAAAGATGCTTTATTTAAACTCAAATATAATAAAATGACGTATATAGTCTGATATTGTTGATACAGATATTAGGACATTTATATTTGCTAAAGTGACAGATAAAAATAAAAATGATGTCATCCGATATAATCTCGCACTGGGAAAAATGTCTGATTGAATTAATCGGAATTCTCATTGCAAATTAGTGTGAATCAGAATTTTCTGGTTAAATCTGTACTCAAATTCTAATTCTTTAAATAACTGGAATTCTGATTAATATAATTAGACTCTTTTGGCTCGTCCATTTTCAACCATTTTTCTCCGCGCGGTTTAACAGGTGCTCGAGAATCTTCTACGATCGTTGGAGTTACATCGTCCACGGTTTGTCGAAAGACAAGACACTTAAAGGAGTTTTTTTACAGGAGAAGAAAAAGAGTGAAGGAGAAAGAGAAAGAAAGAGAGAGGAAAGGACTCGATGTCTGTTACGCGGTATCGATGCGTTTTGAGTGACGAATTACCGGTGCTCCACTTTCGCGAGAGGACTCGGCATGACCCGGAAACGTGATCAAGAGTATCGTCGGCCCCCAGAAATCGGCGTGTCTCGGTGGATCCCACACGAGCAGCGCCCTCCCGTTTGCTGCGTGTAATCGCCGCGTGTGCCAGCAACCAGCTAGAAAGTGAAACGTCAAGGCGCTGTTTACGGAACGGAACCGAATGAAGCCATGCGCGATGACGATTCGATGTCCGTTGAGTACGCGAAAACGATTCGAAAATGAATGGAGATAGATCGTAGTGCCGAACCTTAACCATCAATGAACTTCTGTCGACAGGCATAAATCTCTGTCTCGCGATAATGGAGATCGGTTGATAGACGAAAGCCTATCGTGTGTGCTCACGTAATTCGTAGTAATCGTAGACGTGTTATTGGGAAAGATACAACACGCGGTGTATCAATAGTTTATTGCACAATGCGCACTCTTCGATTTTGCGATATGTTCGACACATGCATAGTTGAAGATTTGTGTTAACTTTAACATATTTCACGTGTCCCAAACGATTCACTCAAATGCTCGCTCAAATGTTTATGTTAATTTAATACAAGATGAATATGTTAGAAAGTAACACAAATATTATATTTAAAAATTAAAACAAAAAAGGTAAAATTAACAATTTGTGAGCAAACTATAGACCTATAATATTTTTACAATTAACATTTATGATATGTTAAATTAAGATGTAGTTTATTCATTTATCTTAAAATTTACATTTAAAATCACATCATTTTTATGTGATTTATCCACTCATAAATTGCGTTACTCTGCAATATTGAATATGAAATCATATTACTAAAAAATGTTGAATATTAATTTCACTCAAATTATTTTATAATAACATAATCACGTTATTAAATTAACACTCGAATATATTAATAATTCAACACAAAATTTTAACTTGAGTGGACTATTTTCAACACAAATATAAAGTGGTTTTTACTGTGTGATGTAAGAATTATATTGTTATCATCATACTTATTTACGTCATAGTTTGACGTTAAAAAATTAAACCAGAAAACTCGTATGCACCATTTTCATTGTCCGTGATTTCGTCATTGCACATTGATGTGCAATGGGATTTGCATAATGTCAACAATTACATGGAAATACATGTAATCGTAACGTTGTTTTTTATTAACAGATTCTTCATGCGGGCTTGCGACATTATACACTTGACAATTTATGCCGTAGCATTTGTAAAACAAGGTCACTTTGTATCACCATGTAAATTTCTCTAATGGTCCCTGGCTTACTATAAATTACATGACAGATAGCAAATGTTTGCACATGCAGTTACAAATGCTTTTTGTTTATATTATCTATGATATACAATATGATAATTGTTATGATATATACAAGAGTGTAATATTATACAAGCTTATTTATGTTCGCGCAGAGAGAATGATAGAAAGAGAGAGAGAGAGGGAGGAGACTGCTTTCTATCCCTTAAATTCTAGAAATGTGCAAAAACAGACAAAAATAGAAACTTAAAACGGTCTCTTTCTTTTCAGGGAACTTTGAAAGATTTTATCTCCTTTGAGGTTTTTGGAAAAAGTGTTCGCTTCTATTTCTCTTTTTGTTTCCTTTTCTTCTAACAATTATGTTTTGTGTTCTTAGCCGAGCCATGCGATCTACCATGTCCAACGGCCAATCAGATCATTCCAGTAGTAGTTGGCGGTGGAGGCGGAGGAAGTGGTGCACGAGGCTCGTCCCCTAGTGTATCCGGAGTTGCTGCTCCCTCACCGTCACCTCAATCGCACTCGTCGCCATATGACCTGAGACGTAAAAGTCCACCGCATCCTGATCCGGCGCCTGGCACGAGTTCCGCTCTTCCGCCATCGGGTGGCATTGCTGCTACTTTTGGTTCATCGTCTTTACCGGCGAGGAAGCGACCAAGACGAACATGTTCGTTGTCCACAGATGGTACGTCTCAAGGCGATTATTAACTTTCAAAGAGTAGAATTAGAAACTGCTCCGTTGGAAAACGGAGGATTAATTTTTACGGGATGGAAAAGAAACAGGGTCATATTTTTAAGCAAAAAATACAATGAAATATACAATGATTTATAACGAATTTTATTTGAGGAATAGTTGTAAGATTTTAAAAATAGATCTTCGTCCTCTAAAGATTAACACATAATAGTGGATATATCATAAATATTTATTACCCAGTATGATATATACGCAACACAAAAATCTTAATAACTCATTTAACAATGCGCTCATTTCTTAATATATACCTTTAGAAATTCAACTCGAAGTCTGTTAAATCCTAATCGATTCAACTAACTTTTAATTTTTACAGGTATAAATACAAACACGGCAGCGCATTACCTCCAATATGAATTGCCCGATGAAGTGCTACTCACAATATTTAATTACCTAATGGAACAAGATCTTTGCCGTGTATCGCAAGTCTGCAAGCGATTCCAAGTAATTGCGAACGATACGGAATTATGGAAATCTCTGTACCAACAGGTCTACGAGTACGACCTGCCACTGTTTAATCCAGGGCCATGTAAATTTGAGTTTGTCTCACCGGACGAAACTGAGTATCAAAATCCATGGAAGGAAAGTTTTAGGCAGCTATATAGAGGCGTGCACGTGCGACCTGGCTTTCAAGACTTAAAGTTTAAGGGCCGTAATCTGCCGTACTTCAACACGGTTCAAGGCGCGTTGGATTACGTCGACGAGTACAGGAGCAACAGCGCATCGGCAAACAGCGGTGCTACAACTGCGGGCGGCCAAGGTTGTTGTAACAGCACTTCGCAAACCAGCGGGGAGGACACGTCGACGCAGCATTTAGTCTTTTTACACGCTGGCACATATAGAGGCGAATTCCTTGTGATCGACAGCGATGTAGCATTGATTGGTGCAGCGCCAGGAAATGTCGCGGAATCCGTTATTCTGGAACGAGAAAGCGAGTCAACGGTTATGTTTGTGGAAGGTGCAAAACGCGCTTATGCCGGGCATCTCACATTGAAATTTACACCCGACGTGACGAGTACGGTACCCCATCATAAACACTATTGTTTGGAAGTTGGCGAAAATTGCAGTCCCACTGTCGATCATTGTATCATCAGAAGCTCGAGCGTTGGTAAGTGTGCACTTAACACCTTTATAAATTGGACATACTACTGATTGAAATAGTTGAATAAAAATTTAGAACTTATAAATTTTGGAATTACCTCCATATAGAAAATATAAATAATATCTACATTTCTTATTTTATTCTCTTTCAATGTAGATTAACTTTAAAATCTCTGTTTAATTTACTCTTTATCCTTTTCTAATTCTTAGAACTAGAAAAAGATAAAAGGTAATTTAAACCAAAATTAGAATTAATCTACATTAGTAGAAACGGACATAATCTTTTAAAGGATAAAATGAATTATCTTTAAGTCTCATATCTATACTTTATTCAATATGCAATATAAATTTATATGTAGAAATATACAGTATACGCATATACAATGTTTGTGTGTAAATTGGCAATTTTATTAAAATTTCTAGTTGGTGCAGCGGTTTGTGTATCAGGCGTAGGTGCCAATCCATTAGTGAAGAATTGCGACATATCAGACTGTGAGAATGTTGGATTGTATGTGACTGATTACGCGCAAGGCACATATGAGGATAATGAGATCTCACGGAATGCTCTCGCTGGCATCTGGGTGAAGAATTACGCGAATCCCATCATGCGACGGAATCACATTCATCACGGTCGCGATGTAGGAATATTCACGTTCGATAATGGGCTTGGTTACTTTGAAGCCAACGATATTCACAACAATCGGATAGCAGGTTTTGAGGTAAAAGCTGGTGCTAATCCTACTGTTGTTCACTGTGAAATCCATCATGGTCAGACCGGAGGCATTTATGTGCACGAGAATGGTTTGGGACAATTCATCGATAACAAGATTCATTCAAACAATTTTGCTGGCGTATGGATCACGTCGAACTCTAACCCGACTATACGTCGAAATGAAATATACAATGGCCATCAAGGTGGAGTGTACATTTTCGGCGAGGGTAGAGGTTTGATCGAACACAACAACATTTACGGCAACGCACTAGCTGGTATACAAATTAGAACAAACTCGGATCCGATCGTCCGGCACAATAAAATACATCACGGCCAGCACGGCGGTATTTATGTGCACGAAAAAGGCCAAGGCTTAATAGAGGAAAACGAAGTATATGCCAATACTTTGGCAGGCGTATGGATCACAACGGGTTCGACACCGGTTTTAAGGCGAAATCGGATTCACAGTGGTAAACAGGTCGGCGTATATTTTTACGACAATGGCCATGGGAAATTGGAGGACAATGATATTTTCAATCACTTGTATTCAGGAGTACAAATAAGGTAATTTTCACTTCCGAAAGGATTGTAGGCTTAGATGCTTTGATGTATAGCGATAAGAAAATTGGCTGAATGCGTGTTTCTTCTGCAGGACTGGCAGTAATCCAGTCATACGTGGTAATAAGATATGGGGAGGACAAAACGGCGGAGTTCTAGTGTATAATAGTGGCTTAGGCTTACTCGAACAAAATGAGATTTTTGACAATGCAATGGCTGGCGTTTGGATTAAAACAGACAGCAATCCAACTCTTAAAAGAAACAAGATATTCGATGGACGAGACGGCGGAATTTGTATATTTAATGGAGGCAAAGGTAAAGCGTTTTTTCTTTTTAATTGTGAAATTTTGGCTTATGTATTATTAGTCAATGACTTTCTGATGAATAATCATATATCAAGCGACAAAGTTCTTTTAAATAATTTATAGTTTTGTTTTTGAAATTTAATCAAACATTCTATTTGTTTTTACCAACAAATTTGTGCCAACTAAAAAAAGTTTTAGTGCATATTGAAATACATTGCAAGTATTCGAACTTAGTCATTCCAATCTTAACTTAATCATCAATGATTTTTTATAGTAATTGTCTAAACTCTTTGGTGTGTCATAAAAAGTTATTACAATGAAAATTAATCATCATAATATGAGGATAATTCCATAATAATGGATAAAATTGAATAAATATATTTCATTGAGAAGTAGACAGAATCATGATTTTCGCGCTTCTCGATACAGGTATTTTGGAGGAGAATGACATATTTCGCAATGCGCAAGCGGGTGTGCTTATATCGACACAATCGCAACCGATCCTGAGGAGGAACCGGATTTTCGACGGGTTGGCGGCCGGTGTTGAAATAACTAACAACGCCACTGCTACCCTGGAATTCAATCAAATATTCAATAATCGATTTGGCGGTCTGTGTCTGGCGAGTGGGGTGCAACCGACGACTAGAGGTAAACAGTCGCTTCCAATAACTAATCGTCGGCGCTTTTAACGAAAAAGTATTGCATGCATTTATTTTTGTTTTTAGGCAATAAAATATTTAATAACCAAGACGCAGTGGAGAAAGCAGTTGGGAATGGCCAATGTTTATACAAAATCTCTTCGTACACCTCCTTCCCCATGCACGACTTCTATCGTTGTCAAACGTGTAACACGACGGATCGAAACGCGATATGCGTCAACTGTATAAAAACTTGTCACGCCGGTCACGATGTGGAATTCATCAGACATGATCGGTAAGTTTGCATGCTCGATTCCGTGCATTATTTAGGCGTGCTCGCCGTAAGTGAAATAATCGCTTAATGTAATCGTGTGCATTAATTATTTCTAGATTCTTTTGCGATTGCGGCGCCGGAACATTGAGCAATCAGTGTCAGCTGCAGGGTGAACCTACGCAAGACACGGATACGTTGTACGATAGTGCGGCGCCCATGGAATCGCATACACTTATGGTCAACTAGGAACTAACCTAAAATAATTTAAACAATCAAACAATGTTTAGAGCCGTAAGTCCAGTAATATTGCGAGCACGCGCAGTAAATTTATTGCCGAGTTCTTTATCATAATCTTTGATTTATATCGTTATTATATCATTGTTATACTTTAAAAAAATTCTATTTATTGCAATGATTTTATTTTTATTGTTAATATATGATATATTACGATATAATATGAATCATACAAACCACATAGTATGTATCAGTAATATTACTTCAACTGTAATGTGATATCTGATATTGTTATATATATATTTTTTTTTATCAAAATCACCATCTTTGTTGTTCATACATTATTTGCTTTAATTTTTACGTAAATATATTTCATTTTTATACAAACGTTTATTACATCACATTACGAATAATATAGAGATTTTTTACGAATTAATAATTTATCCACTAATTTAAGCACTTCTTAAGCAATTAATTAGATTGGTTATATTTTCTGAGGTTATTAAAATAACGATAGATGATGTAAATTCACTTATATTTTATTGCAAATGTTGTTTCTCTTTAATTGATTCTTGTTAAAGATTTTTAAAAGAAATGAAAAATTGTTTCTTTTTCTTTAAAGACAATAAAGAACTCGGCAATCTAATCGCCAAGAAGGTGATAGTAATAAAATAACAAAGAAAGCCCTCATATGTGTAAAACATACAGTATCGTATTAGGTATATTAAATTAATTTAAATGTGTAAACGAGGGAAACGCTAAGCTAATCATAAATCGAACTTTTCACGTGACTCTTTTTATTGAGGTTCTACAATCCCTAAAATCTTCATATAAACAAGAGAGTGCAGTGCTGTAAAAACGAAATGAAGAAGGAAGAGAAACATGTGTATACGCCATAATGACACTCGACGCCCCGTAATACGCTCTAATGTACTGCTTAAAACTTAACGAAAACCGCGATAACGTAGATAAGACGAATGTAAGTTCGCACAGTGTGAAACAATGTATCCGGAATGTAAATTGTGTATATCGAATGCGAAGCAGTAATAACGCTGAGGGCGAATAATACAGTCATATTATCTACTTTTGAGCAGAAACATCAATCTACAATGAAAGAACGTAAAGCATATAGATAAAATTTGCACTCGATTACTGATAAAAGGGGATTTAATCGTATCAGTGTATAAAAGGAACGCAAGCAGTGCGCGTCGTTGAGTGCCGCATTCGAAATTGCAAAACTGAAAATCTTGAATCTCACTTCACACAACAAAAAAAAAAGCAAAAGGACTGTAAACCAAGGGGTCACAGCACGTCACGATCATTTACGTATTATCAAGTGCAACTTCGTTGATCAATGATCTATCGAATCTATGCGGTACAAAACGAGAGGAGATGGAACGAAGAGGCTGGGAAACCAACAAGACGAAGATCTGCAAGACACACCGGAACGAATGTCTAAAATATGTGATATACAAAACTCACACAGGTGGAATAATCAAAATAAAAGTAAACGTGCTGCTAATTTTTCGACGTAAACATACCTCGTAATTAACGCGTAACAATTCCATTAATCGCGATGGTGAATTATGTGATGGTCCTAAGTTGCCCCCATACGGGCGAAGTGCATAATAAGGATGGGATAAATGTTGAAAACTAAATTTAAAACTTACGAAGGGAAGAGTGAGAAAGAAAAGAGTGCGTACACGCGGAAATGTACGACGGTGTATACCAGTGAAAAAAAAAACGAAAGGGATGAAAACGGAAGCAGTTAAGCGCTCGAAATAAAAGATGTACTGTCCGAGGAACAGTTTTTAAAAAGTCTCGAATTTTTCAGAGTAATCAGATTTTTTTAATTATTACGTTAGTGAGTAAAAGAAGTCTAATTACCTTATTGTAACATGTAATTTTTCCGGGAGCGGCGCGCGCGCTCCCGTGCGAGGAAAGGAAGCGCCTATTAGCGATATAATTTTAGACCGAAATCACCTTTATTTACGCAAATGGTATACATATATAGATAAGTAGAGAGGAGCGGACTGTCGTGAGGCGTTCATCATTGTGAGTTTTGTTCGGAATTTAACAATTCGTAATTCGTTACTCTATGTGTATATTCTGTGGTATTTTTTGTATGTCGTGTACGGCAAGGAGGCGCACGAAAATTGCCTTTCAGCTTACCGCGACTCAGGAGGATAATATATTATATAGATACATATGTGTGTATGTGTATCTATATATAAATACATATATATATATAAGTACTACATAGTTCACTACTCGAACAGTCTCATATGGAGTAAAAGATCCGGGTTCGTTCTCCGGATGACTATTCTGAATATACGACACTAAGAATTTTAAATAGAAAATAATAAATATGTATATGACATACGTCAAGTGTATGTATATAGCAGAGATATTTTATATATATACATTTAGTTACCTTGAGATTAAATTTATCTTTTGCAGACTTTGTTTGTCAGAGATATGTGTACATGAATATATATATATATATATATTCATATACGCAAAAACATATATGGTATGTATATATCTACAAATAGTACTGAATGGGAGAAGATATTAAGTGAAAGGCATTTTTCACGCAGCGTGTCGCATTAAATTTAAAGAAGGAAAAAAATAAGATGTATATCGAATCTTTTGGGTTCTTGAGTGATATATTGTATGATCTGTTGTTTTGTTTAATAATTGTTCGTTTGACGAAAGTTCGTAGATCCTTTTCTGTCTAACGTTTGAAGTGGAGGAATTGCAGAAGAATGCGGCGATGCAACGAGATTATAACGATATACGGTTCAATTATATTATGTATATTGCAGTTATGTGCCGGATGCGCACTCAGAAATCATTTCAATTTTCTTTTTTTTTCCATGTTCGAATTATCGGTCAGAGTTTACGCCGCTCTCTAAATTGGACGTGTGATCATAGAATTTTATTTGTCATTACTTATTAGATTGTGTAAATTATCGATTGAATTTAAACACTGGATGTTCTGCGTTATTCTTGGACCGAATCATTTTGTTGCGTATACATGATATATGTTGCAAAGATGTATGTATGTGTAAATACATTCTTTATTTTCTTTTTATTATCGAAGCAATCGAGACGGAATCGCGTGCGCAAGTGTACGCGGCCGCATTCTTCATCTCTCTTCCGAGGAAGGATGAAACGAAATTCTCGGAGGTATAAATTTATCATCGTCCGTGCGGAGCTATTTTTCCCTCCGAATACGCGAGGGGAGCATTTTTCTGCGATTTCTACCCTTTCACATATACAGTGAGAGAAGGAATTTGTCCGTCACAGCATAAACTGTCACTGCTGCTATTTATTCAGTGGTTCAACGAGACTTGCTTAAATCTACTAACATTAATATTATATTAATAATCATTTGTTGAATATTGTATACATTTTTTCGTTGAAATTCATTTAGTATTGCAGCAAGATGATCTGCGATACGATACGTTTCTGCGACAAACTCCAGAAATATCAGATGTTATTGACGCAGCAAAAGTGCCTCGAGAACATGATATAATTATTCCGCAATATCGTAATTAAAATGACAAAATCGCAGAAGGCTATTTATATCGAGCAGAATCGGCGTCTTCCTCGGCAAGTCTTTTCACTATCCGTAATATAACAACTAACGAAACTCACCGGCGACAGTGACAAATTCAGCCGTGTCGGCGATTTCTTTTTCTCCGTGCAGTTTCCCAAGTATGTATGTTGAGTAATGTTTCGAACACATTGTTTTTGCGCAGCAGCCGTGTATATATGTATGTACGTTGTAGGACGAGGCAGTAACCAAGCGGCGAGCGATTCGTGGACTCGTATAATAACTTCCCGACTGCTTCCACACTCCGCCTGCTCGAGCGTACGCGTTTTACGGCTTACACCCTCGTGACCTAAAACTCCAAAAAAAAAAGGGAAAAACGAGGAAAGAAAGGAGGAACACATACAGACACTCTAGACGCGAGAGATAGGTAAAAATAGGTTTGCACAAAAAACTTCCACACACATACACGCCCGCGCGCACACACAGACACACACACACACACACACACACGGTGGGTCGACGTGTTCATATTCGGCTGCGGTACGATTCCAGTGTTTCTCTGTTTCTAGTTGTTGAATGTATTAGAGATAAGACTCGATCACAGCAATAGAGCAAAACCCCATCCCTCCCACCCTTCCAGTTGTGTTTGTCATTTTCACAGTTCCGCGTGTAAGATCCGCTGACGCTAAATAGAGCTTTATCGCACGTTTCCCACCAAAGTGATTGTCGTTTCACGATATTGCGAAATCTTGAGAGTGAGAAGAGCGTATCTTGTGACAGAAAAGGAAAAGAAAGAAGAGAATGGAAAGTTGTTTGGTATCGTGACCGACAAGAGGGTTTCAGACGTAAACAAAAAACCCGACAAGTGCGATACAATGTAGCAATTACGTTGATTGTGCGTGCCGGATTGTTGAGCTAATCGGCTTAGTCGCGAGCAATGAATGCGCATTTCGCATCAAGTCTCGAAGTTTCAGAATGCTGTATGGTAAAAGCATCAACTGTTTGGACGCCGATTATCCTGAATACTGAATCTCTTGGACGATCGATATCCGCAAAAAAAATACTGGGAACAATTTTTACGTTATCTTCCTCATAGAAATGCTTTCTTTTTTTATATATTTTGTATTTATATGAAATATTTATATAAAAATTTATATGAATTTTTTTTATATTTATGTTATGATTTTTTTTACTTTTAATATCGTACCTTGTTTATGTTTTTCTCCACATGAAAATTTTATATGGATAATCGATAATGGTTATATA
>NW_017296059.1:1582334-1597188 GCF_001594075.2 Trachymyrmex cornetzi
AAACGAAATAAAACGGCCTTGATCCATCGGTCTCTCTTCATCGCGACTCTTCGATCGCTCCATTCCACAAAGTCTGTACTTGCACCACCGTCAAGTATCAGCTCTCTCGATTTTCCGTCAGCAAGTACTTGCCATTATTACGTTAGTTGCCATAGCCCCATACCGGTGCGGTAGAGAAGCTAGATAGATTAAGAGCACACGAAAATTGTTGTGTGCAAACACACGGATTCGCAAAAAATCAGTAGAAGTACGTATAGTGTAAATATTAACTTGATCATTCTATATATATTATATATAAATATATATACATACCGTATTGATTGCACTATTATATAAAAAAAAATATATTATTGTCGATTATAATTTTTATTTTTTTTTATCCTTTATTGTTAGTTTACGTATCTTTTTTTTCCTCCCCGGGACGAAATATGTTCGGTCTGCCGAATTGCGTTTACTTTTGCATCTAGGGTAAACGGAGAAAACGTAAAAGGGATCGATCGTCTTTTGTACGATTAAATAAACGATACCACCAAATAATTACCTCGTGCAAGTAGATTTCGGCCGGTTAAATTTACAGAGCGTGACGTTTAACGCGAGCGAATGAAATTTACCGGTACCGAGCGTACCGATTCGAGCGGCACGAAACGAAAGAGGGAAGGGAGAAAATGGGTAAAAAGGAAAACCGTACGTCGTTCTTTTCCACCGTGAATTGTTCGTTTAAAACCGCGATTCCTCACGCATGATAATTAAGTAACTTAATAAATGCAGCGATTAAGTAACGTACGTTGATTACAGGAGAACATATTAATCTTCTCTGTCGCGACCGTGGCACGATTGTATTACACGCGGAAAATCTAAATTGTTACGTTACATGTAATATCGCAGAACACACAAAACGACAATAAGAAATAGCAGCTTGATTCCTTGTCATTTATCTATTAAGATTGCACACTAATTGTTCAGTATTGCACGCGCGTGATGGAATAAGTAAATTACGCGCAATATAAAGGTGGGATATGTTTCGTACAGCAGCGAATATAATTTCGTTTTAATTATTATTTTGCAGCATGTAATTTATTTACTTTTTAAATAATTATTTACCGCATTGGAATTATCAGAAATAAATAAATTCGCGTTTTTAGAATTATCCTCGACTATATGGAAAAGTCAGCCTTCCAGCGAGACAATGAATATATTTGCGATTAAAGATTATCGTTAAACTTCTCTGTAATTTGCGCAAGGGAAAAAGAGTAGATTGCACCAAAATGATCGTTTCGTCTCCTATTATTAACTGTCATGCAAGAAAGAAATTATTGCAACAAAAAGTAAAAGCGAGCGGTCGCTTTTTTTTTACAGTTTCGTGCTGATCAGAGAGATCGCGAGACCGTTGCAATTTTCGCGAGATCAAATATCGTTACTAGCTGCACGCGAAAGTGATACCTGCGTGTTTTTTTTTCCCCCGGCTACGGAGACGCCGCGATAGCCGTAAGGTTTATTTTTCCGTATCCGCGACATCGAGAGATTGAACTCGGAGTTATACCTGGTATCAATCTCCGATGACGAGATGTGAAACGGGATCGCGATCGTATCGAATTTCAGGGCGTAGATTGCGAGGGAGAAAAGAAAGGGTAGGTAGAGGTTGGGGAAATAGAAGAGACGAAGGATGGTTTTTCGCTGATGCTGTACGATTCCGCGCGACTCCCCATAAAATGGCCTTAAAATAGTTGATGTTTAGTCACGATTGCCAGCTCTCTGATTTTTGGCCGGACACTCTGGCTTTTCGAACGAATCTCCTGTAAATGGGATAAATCTCCGACTAACCGATCTAAATTTTTTTTTAGAGACCTGAAGTGCACGCGTCGGTTTTCTTCTGGTTTCGAAAAAAATCCTTCGGCAGAGAGCCAGATTTTTTTTTTTTTAGTGAGAAAGTAACAATTTGGATAAAAGTAATCGATCTCCGGAGATAATTTCCGGCAGGAGGACCGTCGATCTCCAGCGGAACACCAGTCTGAAGGTGGCAACCGTGTGTTTAGTTAGTATATATATATATATATATAGAAATAGGTCGCGAAGACAGCTACTCTCTGTCTCTTTCTGTTCAACCAATCACAATATCGTAGAAAGAGAGGGGAATTGGTCGTCCTCACGCTCTCTTTCTCCCATTTTTATTGACCACATTTGATATACTATTTAGATACGAATGGCGCAGTCCATGTTGGGTGTCTTCGATTGTAACCGTTAAACGAATGCACCCTTGTGCGATAGATAGCGAAGCGTAGAAATTTGCGTTTGTTTTTAAAACTACGCCAATTTCAACGTGAATCAGAATCACAAATGCACGCACACCCTCGCGACCGATAATTAAAGATCGCATTAAGGGATCAAAATTTTTCGCAACATCCTTTTTCATTTCAACCTCCAATAAAATTTTTCACGAGATTCCTTCGATTCTCGCATTTCAACGTCGATTTCTTTTCCATTAATCTTACTAATTAAATAATCCTAATCAATGTACAGTTGCGAAGACTCAGCGATTAATTAACAAGACTCAATTCACGAATTTAAATTCTGGCACTGAATTATGACGAGCCGGATTATGATTTATGGGAACCTAATTGCACGCGAGGGATGCGTGCAAAGTGTAATGAAAAAAAAACTCTGTTCTTCCAAGCGAGATGGAAGTTTCTATTTTTCACGAATCACCGGTCGTGAAAACATCGAGGATTGGAACCGGTTTAATTTTGATAAGAATTCGCGAAGAATTTCGAAATAAATTTGTGTAAAATTTATTTCGAAATATAAACTCGAAGTATACACAGAAAAAATAATTTTTAAAGTATCTAAAAATTTATAGGTCAATTCTAAGCAGAATCGTATAAGATTCGTAACTTGTTCTCGATAAGACTTGTAAAAACTTATGACTCATGTTCTAATTTTATGTACCGTAAGACATATGATTTGTAAATGCCTACAATTTCTTGTAAATCTTAGCGAGAAGCTGTCTGTAAAGATATTGCATAAAGTTATAAGTACTTGTAAGTTCTTACAAGTCTTGCGAGAACATATTACGAGCCTTATGATATTCTGCTTAAAATTTAGACATTAAGTTGATACAAATTTGGAAACAATCTTGTTGGATTATTAAAATAATTATGTAGAGGAAAATGAAACAATGAACATTGTTACAAAAAAATTTTTACATTCTAAAATCTAACAAATCAGTTTGAGCGTTCTACATAATTCTGTAGTCCATCAAAATTTTCAGTATCCAGTTAAATTTTTAGATACTTCAGCAAAACCGTTCTTTTCGTGAACAAATTTCGAGAACAGACGCCGTAGGGACGCAAAAGTTATGCATTTACGACGTGTGCGATGAAATGACGATGATTGACGTTAAAATAATCTATTCTTCCGTTACGCGGAAAATTGAACTCGTCGAAATTCTACCGTTTTCGCTTCCCGCAAAGTGTACAATATTCAAAAACTGTAAATATGCGTGCGTGTTGCTGGGGTAATCTTTATGAGGGTTAAATCGAGCGGGCAGTACAGCGTGCCTTTCCGCCACCCCTGAAGGATAATCTTTCAAGATAAACCCTTCAACCCTTAACCGGTGGTGTACCTTTTTACATGTATAATATTTTTACGTGAAGGGATCATAAATTACCATGTTGAAGCTAATAATTTACGGCAGACACGATAATAATGGGATAATTGAGTAATGGATAGATCGAGATCGATATCAGAATTTCTTAATATTTTATACAAGACCGTGACTGTATTCTACGCTTCCGGTTAAGGCTCACAAAGCCTTTATTCATATCTTCGTAAAGCTTGTACGAAAAAAGGCAGAAACTGTTATCACCACTTTCACGCTTATTATATTGTAAGAATGAAGGGCAGGGACTATTGTCACCACTTTCGCATTTATTACGTCGTAAGCGAGCGAGCGAAGGCTCCGCGATGGAACGAATATAAATTCAACGATAATTTAATCGAGCTCAGCGCAGTGCCAATTCGTTTAACCCTCCGATGCATTTTCAGCACGTCGGAGATAACCCCGGTGCATCGTAATTTTCTTCCCTTTTCTTCTTTTTTTTTTTTTTCTTCATCGAACGCGCATTATAAATATTCACCGTTTCGTTCATCAGGATTTTTTAAAACGTAAAAATCCAGTTCAATACCTTGGGAGCAAATGCGCGCCAATTGGATTTTTCCGGAGGAAAAATATTGGCTCCAAAAGTTTGCCTAAAAATCTGCCAGTCGAAAGGCAGGAGGGCGCAAAAATCTGGGACACCCCGTGTAACATTTTCTCCTTTTTATTCGCGGGTCGTCGAGTCTCCGGCTCCCGCTTCCAAGGTATTAAGCTATTCGGGACTTTTCGTTATATCGCGTTTCAGATACAGTTCAACGCTAACGTCGTGGACAATACGGGACTTTGGATGTTCAACCCCTATCGCGCCCGAGTTACGGCATCGCCATCGCCGCGAAAGCCTCCTTCCACCGATGAAAATTATATTAGCCCGGAAACTTTGACTTCGCAGCGCGTCAGAGGGGTTAAGACGAAGCCGTAATCCAACCGTAATATCTAGCGTGAATTTCACCCACAGAATCCGCGTTCGATGTAATCCTCCGCGCGCGCTAATCTCCCTTTGTTTCCGCTAAAGACTCCATCGCTCCGAACTTGGTGAACCGGCACGGCGGCGACGAGGTACGAACGCGCACGATTATTACGTGCCGGTTGCGCCGCAACGTTGATTAATCGACCGTCCAAGTATTTTTCATTCCCTCCCGTTACAATACAGAGCCATGATCTGGAATGAGGCAGCTAAAATCGCTAATCGGAGTCAGTTAGCTCTGGATTGACCGTTCGCACCCGCGTCAATTAATAACGCTCTTTGTGATTAATTATGTATCCCATATTGCTTCGCGTGCGCGTTATATGTATAAAGATACTTAATCTCAAATCAGTCATCTTTTGTCTACGCGGATCTTTTGGCCGGCTCGAAATGGAATTTACCTTGAAGCTCCTGACCGCTCACTACGGATTTTTAAAAAACACAAAAATTCTTGCAAAAGATATTAAATAGAAATATTTTTCAATAAAACAATATTTATTGGAGTACACTTGAAAAAAAAATACACGAAAACTCCTCTTTTGTTTCGGGATGGAATGAAATTTATATTTATCTCTCATTCGACTGTTTTCATGTAACTTGTTTCGTTTTCTAGTTAGGCATAATTTGATTATAAATATATGGTTATTTATTGATTACTAGAATACAAGAGGAATATTTTCGGTATATTTTACAAATCTGTTCTATCGATTGTTTTATTTAAAAATATTTTTATTTTGATATCATTTGCAAGAATTTGCAGTATACATACCTACATTTTTCTCACTTCTAACGTTACTATTCAAGGTTGCAGTGAATAGACAAAAGGTCTTAAAGAAAATGTCTTCATTTATCGCCAAGTTTGCAAACAGAAGGTGATTTTACTAAAGGGTGTGTATGTGATTTCTGAGAAATCGCTAGAGGCGGTTAGGTATGATCGGTGTATTTAACGTTTAAGGCAGTTAACTATTCGTCGCCATTTCTCGCTTTTGCCATCTTTGTCGCGGGTAGAAACACTAGAGACGTCATTCTGCTGAAGCATAATTCTAGGGGACGAATTGTTAACGAGAGTTAGTTGGTCAGTCGGTCATGCGCGGTTAACAAAGTTTTCTTTATTCATCCATGTTATGGATGTATCTACTATGTGACTATAAACCGGGACAGCTCGAGACTCAGAATAACTTCATTAGGGCTGCACACGGCCCTCATAGCCACTTGGAACGTTAGTCAATTATTAAACTACGGTCTACTAACGTGGCGCTCGCTGTTTACTTCGCACAGAATAATTCTTAATTCTCCGTATTTCACGAAAATGCAATCATCTTCCAAAACGTATCTTTTTTAAAATAGATGAATTTTATAAAAAAAAATTGGCTGAAGTATATATATACATATATATATATATATATACAATTTATTAACGACTGCAAGCTGAAACAGTTCTTAGTGTAAAAAGTTCCTTACAGTTGTTGTACTGCGACCGCCAAATTAACTCAATTTTTAATTAACTATATATAATGAAATAATTATTAATATTAAGATTTCACAAGCGGGAAATGCGATACGTGATAAAGAAGGAAAGAGAAAGAGACTCTTTAAATATATTCTGTAAGAGAATCCCGTAGACTTGGAGTTATTTTGTTTTCTCATGCCTGTGCAATATATATATCGGTGTTTGTAAAGCATCTTTGCACGCTTCTGGAATAGCACGTTTTTATCGATCATCCCGTAGATACGATCTAAACTGTTAATTAACCAAGACTGCCGGGATGCGATCGATCCTAAGCTGCTTTTCTACCTAGAGGAAAACCCAAAGTGCTAAAGCGCAAAGCGTTTCCGGTTTGGGATTGAGACGAAGCGCCATGGACTCTTCGAATAGCACCGGGAATTGATTGTAACACCCTTATAGTCTCTCCCGCGTGCATAAATAAATCGGTGCGCGCAAAAAGTTTCAACCTTGATCTGATTCCTATAGAATGTAGAGGTTCTAATATTCACACGCGAAATACCCTTGCTCGCGATTTACACTTGGAAAGATTTCGAAGCGAAGGGGAAGTAAAAATCAAAAGCGGGAAGAAATCGACATGACAGTTTCCACAATTTCGCTTATACAAGAAAAATAAAACAGACAAAAATACTCTTCTTTCTCATCGATTGTACGAGATACGATACAAATTCGGTCAGTAGTCACGAATTTTATTAAAGATTTCTGCACATTAAAAATATAGTATATACTGCCGTATATAAAATTAGCAAAGTTATAAATGTAAAAGCACATAAATATTTAAACCGATTAAGTACCCAATAATAATGTTGTCACATTATTTAACAGAACACAAATGTATTATTTTATTATGAAAATTGATTAAATTATGCCACCGCATATAGATATTTTATATAAAGCAGCCTTTAATGTGCATTAATCCAGTCCACTACGAATGATCGAATTCAACATAGGATATACCCACGGATTTCGGATTAAACTCTTTCGGAGAAGATGATTTTAGATCTGCTTTTTATAGCTGAGCTAATAGCACACCTTTGTACTTAAAATAAAATACAGCCTTGTCCAAAAATATTAGGCTCCTTATATATTTATCATTTTATAAAGTTTTAGTTAAAAAATTGATTTGTGATGCTGATTTGTGAAATTGACTTGCTGCAAAGTGTTCAAGAATATTAACTGTATAATGTCAATAATTAATAGGTGATAATACAAATAAAAAAAAAGTTTCAAATAAATATGATAGAATATAGGCGCCTAATATTTTTGTATGTTTGAAATTTGACGAAGGAGAGGAAAAAAAATTGTAGCGCAGTCTAGTGTAGCAATAAAAAAATAAACCTTTTTTTTTTTGCGCGAGCCGATTTGTACAAAAGGCCTACTTGAAGTATCTCTTTGAGCGAACACTCGAACTCTCGACATTACGATTACTGGGTCGTCGTCATGCGACGGAAATGCATCAAGCGAATCGATGCGAGAGAATCGCTCACGCTGATCGCTCGCGACGGGAGGACCGTCGGAGTGTACAGTACAATACGTACGTGTAAGGCTAGGGTAAGAAGTAACGCGATTAATGTTTCACTCCCGGCCCGATGCAGTCGCTCCCGTTCGCTGCACAAAGTGCTGCATGAGGTACGCTTTCGCGTCCCTTTGGAGAACCGAGCGCTTTAAAGGGACGACGCCGATGGGGCTGACGTGAGCGCGGCTGACGGCTTAGAGCGCGCCTCGCGTCGGGGGTGTCAATATTTTCTCGTGCAGTACACCGAATCTCGCACAACACCTAAATCGTACATTTTGAGAGAGTATTTAGGAAATAGACGGAATATTTAGGGCGGAAACAGACGATCGATTTTGTCGCACGCGCTGCCTTCATAATTCTGAACGTGAGGGAAGATAATTCCCATGTTTAATTATGTCATTCGTCTTTTTTTTTTTTAATTCCTCTTGTTTTTATGCCTCATATATTTTGCGAGAGCATTTAGAAAATAAATAGACGGTGTATTTAGAATGGAAACTGACGATCAATCTTGTCGCACACACTGCCTTAATAATTTCGAGTGTGAGAGGAAATAATTCACATGTTTAATTATCTGCCTTTTTTTTTAATTTCTTTAAATTCATTTTGTTTTTACGCTTCGTATTTTTCTCATGTAATTTCCACACGCTCCGTAGAAGGTATGCGACGAACGACAAAAATGATCATTATGTGTATATTGGACTAATTGCCGCATATGTCGCATTTATTTAAAATAACAATTAATCATTATCGATCCCTTCACCTCTACTCTGCGCAATAATTTTTCACGAAAATAGTTGAAATAACGATCCTCGGTACAACGCGAACCATTAAACGGAGTTAATTAACCATGGCTCGCGACATAAAAGCTGACTGTATCAACGTCACTTTACGCTCGGCTAATAGAATTACCTATCTCTGCTCGCGCGTTAAGTTAACGTTACAGTTAACGTCTGCGAGAGGAGGCGGAAAAGTCGTAAAGTCGGTCACAAAGGGTGTTTAAGGCGCGGAAAAACCTTGACCTTTTCGCCATAAATCACTTTCGAGCGCGAGTCGCGCGCGGTCTTGCGCTGGTCCGACGCGCGATATACGCCGGTGTCGTTAAATTGGCTCATTTGAGGGCGCCTAATGACGCGTACGCTCGCAAAGAGGGGTGGAGAAAAGAGGTCCGGGCAAACGGCCAACCGACCCCCATTCACCCTTCGGCCTTCCCCCGGTCGGTGGCGGCGGAAGCTCTTAGAAACGCGACTTTGGGTCGGGCCCTGAATGGGGGCGGTTCGCGTGATCGGACCGAGGCGCACTACGGCCGCTCGTGGGCTCGTATACCACAATAAACGGGAAGAAAAAAAAAACCGCACGAATTACCATGTGTCTCGCATACCACTATACTCTTAACGACAGCATCGATAACGCTCTAAACGATAAGTACCTAAACGACACACCGTTTAAGCCGTATCCAACCCGTAAATCTCAACTCTAGCTGCACCAAGTGCCATAGTCCATAGGTACACGATTATGATTACATAGAACTCGATATAGCGTCAGCAGCTGATCACGAGAGAGAGAGAGAGAGAGAGAGGGAGAGTGAAACCATTATTAATTGAGCAATTGGTTCTATACGATTATCGTGATTGCACGCGGAGCGAAAGGGAGAAAAACTGAAAGTGCGAGAGCGTGAATGAATGAGAGGAAGGTGGCGGGACGACGGTAAGCAGGAGTTACGTTTTGCGGTCGCGACACGTGACCCACGTAACTCGAGATCTGGCGAACCCGTGGAACCGGATAGCGCTCTCGAGCGTTTACAGATACACCAATATATACGACAATATACACGTTGAGATTGATTGATTTCCGGTCCGCCTGTCGCCTCGGTTACTCTGCACCACATTCCCCCCTGGGTACATGGCATCCGTTACTGTACATTACACGCCGGCTTATTTTTCGACGCCGTTAGTCTGCGATTAGATTTGCCGCTTCCACCCCCCGATCCCCTGTGACTCGCGAGCTACCCTAAGCATAGCGGTGCGTAAAGTTGATGAGAGAAAAGAAGAAAAAGAAGAAGAAGAAGAATGTAAGAGAGAGAGAGAGAGAGAGAGAATATGTGTGTGGATGTGTGTGTGTGAGAGAGCAAAGCGTGAAATAAGGAATTTTGTGGATGGAACGAGACGATGGTGCGTGACATCTTTGCAAGAGACATTATCGAACACTTGGAACTGTAGTAACAAATTGCAATTGTATGTTGTAAACATTACTATTTCAAATATAATGCTATTATTAACAGAATATACGTGTGTGGTTTTGTGGAGTGGTGGTCGACCACGCGTCCGTTCTCATTTCACGTCGACAAGCTACCTAAAATCCATATCATGTGAAAAAAAAAAGGGGAAAAAGAGAACCGAGCTCACTGATGCTCGCCGATAGAATGTTGCGACCAAATGTGACGTTTCCCGGTTCGTACAGCAGCATCGATTTTTAACAGACGTCCCTTTTAAAACTTGATTGACGTCGAGACGAGCGAGAATGAAATCTTTTTGATCTTTTTGGCGTTACATCTCTTTCCGTTTTCCCGTTTCGAAACGACACTCAGATATTCTTAGATCTCCGCCCGTTTGAGGGAAGGATATAGCCGAGAGATAAATGGTTATATCCGACGGTACCGTGGCGCACCACGAATATTTTATTCCATTTAAAGCGATGACTCGTTTCCGATAAATATATCGACGCATCAATTCTCTTTGAGTTATTAGCGATCGGAATTACTCTCTCGGATTCCTCTCGAAATAAGCTTAACTTAATAAAATCTTTAATTTGATTTCCAGCAGACTTTGCCTTAATACAATTTTAATTTTCAAGCTTCATCTACGGGGGACATTCAAAATTAAACGTTAAAAATTTGCAGTAAATTACGGTCTTTGCAATCTTAGCTCGGAAAAATGCAATTTCGAATTTTTTATTAAGATCAAGACTTTTACGGCTGTCTTTCTAAAGGTGATGTTCTGGAACACTTTGCTCAATTTAATACTCCCCCCTCCCCCCCTCCTTTCTTCTCTTCTCTCTTTTCCATCCATTTAATCCTTTACAAAAACTATTCAGTGTGTAGCCTCATTAAAATAGTTAATTGTGTATCGCGAATTACATAAGTGAGATAAATGTCAACGAAAATGAATTCATCGACCGGAATGAGGAAAATATAAACTATCAATATCTCGCAGGATTATAACGATAGATTGACGCAGACGGTGGAATTTATTCTTAACCGGGAAATACGTGGCTTGCATGTCACGTATATAAATAGGTACGCGTCCGCTAATTTTATTCGTTGTAATAAAGATTTACGCCATTTTTACGTCAGGCAATGTGCCACGCTTGGGGCTATACTTCTATTTTAGGAACGTATATTTTTATATTACTGACTTTGTGAATAGCAGTCATAAGGGAAGAGACAGAGAGACGGGCAGACAGAGAGGAAGAGAGGATATAATTTATACACTCTATTTAAAACTCTTTAAAGATTAAAGGTAATCTACGTTCGAAATGAAAAATGATTGAAAAGGACGTCTTTATCCGGCAGGTATTTTTTTTAAATATGAATGAATGAACGAGTTAAATAATAAAACGTCAGGTTTTAATAGAAATACGAGCAAATAATACTGACCATTTATTAAAAACATTGACGAGAGAGTTATGAAAATACCGACCCGATAAATACAAACGTTATTCAAATAATATACCCTCGTCGCCGTGTCTCTGCTTTCCCTTTGTTGACTACAGCGAATGAATTTCAAAATATTTCACTGCAAACAGTAAAACAGTAAAAAATGAATGCCATGTACAATGCAGCTATACAGAATATCCCGAGTATCATATAGCCTCATTTCTCCTTTCACGCGATCGATTCTCTCTTTTCGAGAGAGACAGAATTCTCCTCCCCTTCCGATTTCATCGAAACTCGGCGCTCGTCGTCATGTAGTAATTATCGGAACTGTAAAGAGTAGCGAGAGATAAAATAGCTTCTCGTGGACGTGTCTCGTTAGACGCTCGTAAAACAACGTGAGCAATGATAAACGTGCGGGCGTATATGCCTCTGAGGATCTCCGAGCATTTTTAATTACACCTAAACGCGTAACGAGGTGCCGGTGCGGTGCGGCGCGCCGGTGAAAAATTCTCGACCCATATCTACGATGCCGTTTCACCGTTGCGCGCGCGACGTACGAGCACATATAGGGGAGAAACACTAAAAATAACAGGGCGCGAGTGTAAAGGCCGCACTCGAGGCACGCAAAGGTCGATTACGGGCGGAACGAGTAGCGAGTATCCAGGCATCAAATCCTTCTGCATAATTCCACGCCGCGCCGCCGCCGCCGTCATCCGTCGCAGTATAACGCGTCGGAACTTGGAGAACAGACCTAAAGACATCTGTGTGTTTTTATCAATTATTTTTTGCTAAGAAATATTTTCCTAACTGTCTTTACAAAATTCTGCCTTTAAAAAATTCTTTTCCACACATATAATTAAAGTACGAATGCTAATGTAGTCCAAACCATGAGCTGTTATAGCCTCGCTATTTGTTTTTCGCGATACGTTATTAATTTATGTTAATATAAATAAAAGTACCTTCGTAAATAAGTTCAAACGAACGCTTCGACTCTTACAGCGATCTCCTTCAATGAATATAAAATATTAATTAAGATTACGATCATAAAAATTTAATTACAATTCATTCATTATTTCAGAACACCATCTACTTTGAGTTCCTCTTTATATATTCTTGGATTATAAATTTCAAAATTTGACCTTATTATCAATGCATAGCTTGTCAACTTCAGAATATATGGTTATTATATGTGCAGTCTATTGAAAAGCATTTATCCAGACGTACCGCAGTAAATTAATGCTCTTTTAATTATATTTTATATTTTATATAATTTATATTTTATTTAAATTCTAAAAATTAATAAATTTATTTTCATTTCTCAAGCTTATCAATTAAAAAATGTAATTTATTTTAAGCAACTTATTAATTTATTTGTAATGTAACCTTCTTTTTCGTTAAGCTTTCGAGCAATAATAACTGAGAAACGATTATGTTACAAACTTTATACATTTATTTGGCAAGGATAACCTTTTTTAGATGGAAAATTACAGTTTTGTTATCGGCTTCTGGCATCAACTCGTAACAATATTTACTTCATATACAAGTTTTGTATTTTGTACGTGTAAAAGTTTTATCTAGTATGTATAAAGGTCTGTTTTTTCCTTCATTAGACTGCACTAGAATTATCTTTCTCACTTTAGCAAAATATCAATCATATACCTATCTCACTTTAAGTTCCAAAAGTCTATACAGTGTTCGGTCATAGAAAAAACAGACCATTTAGTTTGAACTAGGCATTAGGGATTACATAAAGCAATACCGAGTTTTAAAAATTATAATAATAAATATCTAATATAAAAAATTAGTAAGAAAAGTGTACATATGTGTGCGTGCGATATTGATGTAGTAAAGACTGCAGCATAAACTTTTGCATAGCGCATAGTGCATAAGAGAATCAACCAAAGTTCTCTTTTCTGGGAAATGGAAGGAGAGAAAGGATTTTAATTGGTTGATTCTTTCATGCGTTACGCATTATGCGTTAAGCGGCGTCTACAATAAGATTTTAAGACATAAAACTTCAGCTTTGAGCATTAAGCAGTAAAAAATTGACCAATCATAATCGGTTATTTTCCTCACATTCGATTGTGAATGATCAATTTCTTAAGGTTTAAAATTAAGTTTTACGCCTTAAAATCTCATTGTATAGATGCCGCTTTATGCGAAAATCTGTACCGCGGCCTTAATATGTAGTAATGTGTCAATGACATGTAAATCGTATATGTATAAGTCCTATGGAATTGGTAAAACAAATGACTTTAGGATCCTTTTAAACGGCTGTCTGCGGCTGGCCGTTTCCTTACGGAACGCATAACGGACCGGATGGAATAAAACCCCCGTTTTCCTCTCGTTTTCGAATAACGCGGAATAAAATAAATGGAGAGAACTTCCTGGTACGGAGACGCGACCTACATAATATAGGCCTGTGAAAAATCGAGAGAAACTGTTTGTACTCGCGCTTTGATCTTGCAATGATTAATATTTAGATAGCGGGATTAATATACATCCCGATATTTACCAACCATTTATTAGACGTTTATTGATGCATCGTTATTGAACATTGATTTAGCTACGGGAGGAGAAGGATTGATTCATTTACTCAATCATACCTTGAAAACAAACCTGGAGAAAGCAAGACGCGTAGACGGGTTTAATTAAACCGCTCCTCTTAAAAGCATTCCAAATATAAAGATTATATCAAGACTAATCCATCAGCATTGATCATTAATACACGACAATAACAGAATTGTGTTCTAACGCTACACACGCGGCCGATTCGATTACCGTAGGGTACGATCATCATTGGCAAAGTGATTGGTTGTTGTCAAAGTGGCTTGTCGCTTAAAGTACGCCCTGTCCATCCAACTCGTCTGCGTTTCCCACGACTACCTGAAATTGCAGTATAAATTGCCGCATAGAAAGAAGGAAAGAGAGAACGCGGGGTGAGTGCGCGAAAGGAGGGAGGGGGGTGGTAGAACGAAAGCGGCGCTTATATGCTCGAATTCAATTACACATGAATGGCTGGCAGGCATGAATATTTTCGCAACGACGTTGCAGACAGGGCTGGCTCGTCTTGGGCCGAGCGCGGCGGCATAGCAGCGGCGATGAATCCGATCGATCGGCCCCAGTCACGCTGACCGACCTGCCGTGTTGCCCTCGCGATTTCGATCTATCGAGTGCGGATATCCGCAGCGCGCAAAATTGCGGCCCGCTCGTAATTACGTCGCCCTTTCGCCGATCGCCCGTATCTTCGTGAAACATTCACGCGTATCCGCCCCCAACCCCCTCGGCCGCCGTCCCCTGAATCCGAGTGTCGCATGGAAAAGAGATCAGCACAATGCGCATCATTATATGCGGATAGAAGCGGCACGCGATCGATCCGTGCGGTAATTTTGCGAAAAGAAGCGTGCCAAGGGCCGCCGCCGCGCCGCGCGCCGCGCGCGTTCCCGTTCGAAACGAGTGAACGAATGAACGAATGAACGAGCCACCGCGCCGCGCGTTTCCGTTACCCCCGCATCGCTGAATTCATCGCGGTCGTTGATTCCTTTCTATTTGACACTCTTTCGTTT
>NW_017296059.1:1597371-1634170 GCF_001594075.2 Trachymyrmex cornetzi
CCCCCCCCCGCTTTATTTTAATTGATTTTATTTTGGCCTGTTTCGTCCGGCTTTATTCAGGATCCGCGTTTGATTTGAATGTGTTTTATTTTATTTCCACCTCTGCACCGTCGAAAGGGAGAAAGGGAGAAAGAGAATTACTATCCTCTCGGCATTATTATATTCGAGTACAATAAAACGTCGATTATTGCATACGACAATTAAATTAGTTACATTTTTACGGTTGCACGTCGATTGCACGTCGTTTTTGCGTTTCCGCGCGCATTGCGGATCGACGAAGCTTCCCTGCCATTTAACAACGTTAATTTGTGCAAACGCAATCGTCGTTTAATTCATCTACATATCGCGCAATTATTTAGGAATTCTCTCTCTCTCTCCCTCCCCCCCTCTCTCTCTCTCCCCCTTTCTCTCTCCCTCCCTCTCTCGCTCGCTCGCTCCCCCCTCTATCCCCCCCTTCCTCTCTATCTCTCTTTTTCCGCAGTTTACATCCGACAGCGGAATGACAATTTCGAAAAGATCGGGTCTTGCATTCGACACTTCTGGATGCGGGTGGCGGCGGCGTTAACGATCGCCCTGCGGAAACGCCCAAAGGCGACGGGAGCCGCGTTTCGAACCTGATGCGCACGTACGCACGCACGCACGCACGCACGCACGCACGCACGCGACACCCCGCCGCTTTTCGGTTGACACGCGCATCGTTATGCATACCGTAACGCCGAACACCGTAGAAGCCTGTCGAAGTGGGGCTGGGTAACAAGTCAATTCGCCGACGACTTCGTCACCCGGCGCCGCGACGCGCCGCGCCGCTGCCCGTCAGGAGGGCGAGGAGATAGCGGCGCTATAATTCCATATTCTCTTGTTCCCCCGGAATTGTTCATTGTAGTCAGTCGATCAAAATCGTAGGAGGCGAAGTTTAATGGGGAGAGAAAAGGGAACGTCTGTCAACGTTTCATTTTAATCGGCCGGCTAATTGCCGAGTTTTCAATGCCAATTTTCGAAGGGATTAAGAAGCGACGAGCTGTATTTACACGAGATTTTCACGGGTATGGGTACTAACCGTGAAATTAATATTGTCAACTATGTCCGTTTAATGTGAGATAAATATTGACGCAATTAATTAATATTAATCATTTTCGTTTCGATGTACTTTCGCTTATTGAATATTTAATTCGTCAAATCATTGATATGGTTGTGCTAGGAAGGGAGTAAATTTAACAGTTTCCGGTTCTTTACGGTAAAAAGAATATCCATCTTTATACATTAAAAAATATATTTTTTCTTTTTTATGATACAAACAAATTGTTTGAAAAATTAATAAACTGTCATCCTCAGAATATCTTCAACTTTCATGTTTTTACGGTTTCATTTTACAAAAAAATCAAAAGCTCAAAAAATTTAAATTGAATTTCTTTTCTTGCTTAATTATATTATCTCAATGAATTATACTAATAAACTCTGTAAAAAAAGGACGAGATGTGCTGATTTATATATATATATATATCTCGAAATGATTGGAATCCTTTCAAGCATCATAAAAGCTGTAATATGATAAAAAAAATGCTCGATCTCTCCCGTATTTCTTGGATGTAACTTTTCCCCGTATTCAAATTCCTTCTAAGTAGGACAGAATGTAAAATAATGACCTTATTGATATAGAGGATAAGCGCCACTCGACGGTTTGAAGGACCACCCTAACAGACGAATATTGAGCCATCCCTGCCGGATTTCACCCCTAACGTCTGCTCACGACGTAGCTTCACAAAGAAAGTCGCAAATCTTCGCGTCACGCTTTCTTACCCTTAAAATGTCGTAAATGATTTCCTTCCCGAATAATCTCTAATTCCTCTACGTCACAGTTACTGTTACACCAGCGAACCGATATAATTAATTACTGCTAATTAAAATTATTCATTCATATACGTCACACGTTCTATTATATCTCATTAAAAATATGTCAAATATCGACTTCCCTAATATTTAATCCTTGGTGACTTTAATTTAATAATATTAAACTTGAATATTAATTCATTATCTGAAAGCATGGATTAATTAATTATTAAATATGTACAGCTTAATATATTATTTAATATTTTTAAGTGCATAATATGATTAACACATACACAGAAAAATATCGTTCTATTGTTAAGAAAATTGATTACTCAATTTTCCTTCCTTTTCAGAAATTTCCATCTTTAACAAAGAATATTTTCTTGATAATAATCTTAAAATATACTTATTGCAAATTTTAGATAAAAATCATTATTATGTGCTCAAAATAAGATCTATTTTCTTTTGAAGAATATTATAAGATGGATTGAAGAAACGATTTTATATGTGTATATAATAGACAAATCGAATTTATTTTTAATTTAATAATCTTGATTGAAATACATTAAACTTACTAAGATTCGCGGAATATATTTTGAATAAATATAACGTTTTTGTGATAAATTTATGATAACTTGCGGATACATAGACTTTTGAAATACTTCAAACAATTGTTATTTGCGTACCGTAAGTATTTTTCTGTGTGTATGTGTAATCTCTGTTTGAAGTTGCAGAAAAACATTTTTCCATAATAGCCTGATATTGCATAATTTAGTTCGAATTAAATTAAAATTCAGGTCGCATCACACAGAAATAGTGAAAAATTCGCATATTAACATTTTCCGTGGCTCCGAAAAGAATCTAATTTTTATTAATAAACACTCAGAGACCCGCATATATGTATATGTATCGATTTGTTATTTAAAGTTTTCGTGAGCTGTCCTCTCGTAAATTAAACAGAAAGTCAATTATATTGTAGATATAATAAGGCATCGAATTAGGACAATTTTCAAAAATATATGATGTATTCTTAAAGAACGTTGCAAATATAGATTAATAGAATTTTCTTGTCAAACAAAATGATTTGAAATGACAAGTATTTATCTTTAATCGTTCTCGCTTTAAACTTAATGTTCGAATATTTATTTTTGCAATACGTACTCCTCGAGGACTTGTTTAACGGGGATGTCGAGATGTCGAAATGTCAAAATGTCGAGATGTCGGGAATAAATAGATTTACTTTACAGATTGAATAATATTATAACAAAAATGACATGAATTTTGCTTTCATGTCAATTAAATCGTTCCAATTTGTCACCTTGTAATTTTCTCGCGAATGACATCGTTCCGCAAGTAGCAGTTTAACACAAACGGCAAACGGAAATTCTCTCGTTGGCGAAAAACCGTAATAGTGCGGGCAGGTGTCACGTTTACGTGTGACTCGCAACTCGAATTGCCGTAGGACGAGAGCAGAAATTTTCCCCGTTTGCTCGTGCGTTTGTTCGCTCGCTCGTGAGGCGAGCAGGTGTCATATTATACGCCCCTGTGTCTATCGCCCACCCCTAAACCATCGTGACTTCGCTCAGTAAGGGCGAGACTATTATTACGCAGGGCTGAATTGGATAGGGCAAAAAAAAAAGCCCCGGCTTCCAGGACATTAGATGATGCGCGCTCGTTATTTTCTTTTTTTCCGGTCGGAGCTTCTCCTCTCCACTGTATTATCTTGGCCCACCGTTGACGCTTCGTTCCCCGCGCGGATACCACATAAGACAAATGGTCTGGTCATTTTGCGTGAACCACTAAATATAGGGTGTGTCCTATCGATAACGGAGAACGTAAATACGGAACGCGCGATAACCATTCATTTCCCTCGACTCTCGATGCAACTCTTGAAACTGTCTATTTGAAGAAGAATTCTATTTTCGAGTTTGCCAAAGTTGACGGGCCACAACGTTTTGCACATCTCATGCGGTAGATCTTGCACACGGAGCTTGCCAACTTTCGCATTGAACTTTAGAAAGTCATTTAATAATTAATTTCTAATTAATTTCGAGACATTTGCTAATTGACTTCTTACTTCAGCCAAAACCTTTTTCAAAGGACGACTGACCCTAGAACTTTCAATTAAACCCTCTTAATAATTGAACTGCCTTAAAATTATTTTTAATTGACACTTCGACGATATTGCCATTATTATCCATTAGTTTATGCAATTTAGATTTAAATTCTCAAGATCGAATCGTAACTTCGCTCTCGCTCAACTTTCCGCGAAAGAAAAGTTGATCTCAAATTCGCCGAGAGCACGCCCTTCAAGTTTGATGTAAACTTTATGAAACACCCCGTATACCACCTAGATCCCGGTGCCTCCAATTTGTTTTCTCATGAATACTTTCCTCCGATCCTGGCGACGGCGTGAATGCACCGCTTGCGCAGTCGCAATAAATACAGACAGTTGTCAGGAAAGTGTCTGCAGATGAAAGCTTTAGGGTAGACCTTCATCGGTATGTTGTTTAATTTCCATTCATTTTCATGTGTATTTATACGACGAAACAAGGCCAAGAATTATAAAAAAAGGAGCGATATGAGTTAACATAAAATATAGCCTTAACAAAATTCCTAAATCCCACACAACATGAAATATTTATACGAATCATTCTTCAATCAGATATTTTAGGAAAATTTTGTAAGCTTTTGTAAAACATTTTAAAATATTTCACAAAAATATTTTAGAAATGTTGTACAAATATATTGTAAGAAAAAGAATATTTTCAAAAACTCTTTCCTGGATATATTTACATTTTAGAAAGATTTTACGAAAAATTTTTGAAATATTTCAAACCTTTTTTTGCAATAAAACATTTTGCAAATATTTCTGAAATATTTCGTGCTGCGTGGGATATCACATTTTCTCATAATTTATGGTAGTAATACATTATTGTATTAATTACACATTACATAGTAAAGTAATGTCATGAAACACACATTCGAAGAAAAGTTTCTGGATTCTCTTTAACGTGGAAAGTTCTGAGAATTCAGAGAGAAAAGTTTTTAAGCCGGTCAGGCGACTAATTGCTATCACAAATCAGAACATAAGATCGCATCGCGTTTCCAAATTCTGCGCGGCATGCATCCAATGTGTTCTTAATTGTGTCACATTTCTTTTTAATACGATTAGATTACAGCTTCAACCGCTTCGCAAGCTGTCGCTCAAAGTAGAAAAACAGTCATCAATTTTTAACTATCAATTTAAAAAAAATATAGTTTAAATGGTCATTGCATTTTTAGCTTAATGTTTTCGATGTCACAGCTAATCGGACATTGAATAATAAAATAAGGAAGAGCTATGATAATTCCCCTCGATTTATGTCAAAAAAGCTCGCATTGAATCTTGCAAGTGTAACATACCGGCATTTATACCAAGATTGTCATAAACTAGAAATCAGAGAAGTCAGAGAGATGTCAGGAAAATTGAAAATAATCAGAGAAAAATCATGGAATTTTACATAATTTTCTAACAAATCACAATTATTGACTTTAAAGAAGTTTTATATTCGTACATCACATTTACGCAGTTTTGGAATAATACCACCAACTTAACAAATAAACGCAAGCAGTATCAGCAACATTAACAGCAATTTACATTGCTGTTAAATTTCTTTGTCAACAAAATGTTTAACGGGTTCCAAATCGGGATGTCAATAATGTAACTTTTTTCCTAGGGCGGAAACATGAAAAGTGAAAAGTTTGTACGTATATATGTACATACACATACATAAAAATGTTCACTTTTCACGTTTTCATTCTAAAAAAAAGTTACATAATTGATACTCGGGACGAAAATAGAAAAAATGTCAAGACCTTGTTGAAAATCAGAGAAAATCATGAAACTTTGGGTGGAAACGAAGGAAAAGTTTAGGAATGAAAAAATGAGAAATTGGTGGGAACTCTGCATAGATCGCGAGTGAATTCCGGATTCCGGATTCCGGATTCCGGATTCCGGATTCCGGGACATGGCGCCCCATGGCGCGCCCCAAGCTCGGACAGCCCTGCGCGGCAGCGCGCTCGGCACGTTCTCCACCGCCGCCTCCACCACCACTACTACCACCGCCACCGTCGGCGTAGGGGGTTGTACATCGCGCGGGCATCGAAACGCGTCGAAACGCGAGGCGGCCGGATCGGACTGACTCGCGAAAATCGATCGGCGCCCCGTCTCGCGCGCGTCGTCCTCTCTCGCGGCGGTTATAGCGGCGTGCCCGCGCGACGAGGAAGCGTGCAGCGCGTCGCACGCGACAGCACGCGTCGCGGAAGAGACGAGTTTCGTCGTCGGGAACGAGGGTGCGAAGGAGATCGTGGGAGCGAGAAACACCGCTCTTGCTTGCAACACCGGCTGGAAGCCGCCGCGCCTCGCGCTCAAGGCGAGAAATTTCGTGGGAAATTTTGCCGGTGTCGTCGACCTGCTTAGCGCTCTCTGGTGCCGTTGCCACCACGCCAACGCCGTCATCGCCGCCGATCCGCGATCGGACCGCGATCGTTATCGAGATCGGATGAGCGAGATTTTTCCCTCGTTGCGAGTGAGTGCGAGATCTCCTTGAGAAGAGCGTGAGAAACTACAACCGCCGATGGGGATGTCGGGATTCAACGTCATGCCGTCGGTAGCCGGCTGGTAAAGCGAGATGAAAGGTTCACCCAAGGTGCTCGTGTAATCGGTATTTCCATTGATTAATTTATTAAGTAAAGGGTAATCCCTCCAGGAGCACGGAAATTCGAACTGCAATTTTTTTGGAGAAACTTGCGAACGGGATCGGTTGTGCGTATTTACTTAGGAAAAAAATTGTTGCTATCAATTGCGGCTGTTAAAAGGCAAAAAACGGAAAAAAGCTGAAAAGGTGAATTAAATTGATTCTAAATTATTCTTTAAATCTTTAAGAGAAGGTCAGCGAGAAAAAGAATAGAGAAACGAGAACGATCATGTATAACGGCTGTGTATGACTATCCATAACTACTGCACGAAAATTTTTCCGCTGTCAAGAAGTAGAACAATTCGCGTCAATGAAAAACGGAACGTTCACCGCTGTTGAAAAATAAAGTTGATTAATTCGAGAGGGAATTTCACGAACTCGTCGGTCGGTTTCGTGTATTTTGCCGTTTTTTACATGTGTTTTATATCGTCGTTTTTTCACGGGACGTAATACGGTATACTTCTTATATTTTTGACGATCTTTTCTTGGAAAAAAAAAATTCACAAAATAATACAGGAGATGATCGATCACGGCGGAAATTGAGAACCAGTAGAATAACAACGGAAGTATCGTCCGTGTGTCGAAGTGCACGCCTCGTGCAGCGGGTCGACCGATCTGTCATCGCCATTGTCGAATCGCCTAACGGCGGCCCTAAACCCTGGAGAAAGGTAGCTCCAGGAGGACGATAATCTCCGCTGAGAAAGGCGGTGCTTTGTCAGGACGCGTTGCGCCATTTCAGGTGCGAGTCTCGAGCCTTCCGCTCGAGTGCTTTAGCGTGTCTCTGGGTGCTTTAGGTGAGCTTGGCTCTCGCGAATCACGCTGCGAAAGAAAGCATTCAACAGACATCAAAAGACCCGGTGATTAATGAACGCGGGTAATTAAGAAACATTAAGGAAAGCTGCCGAAGGAGTCCTCGAGATCCTTCAACTATTCGGAGAGAGCGTGTCATCCTCCCCCCGCTACGCCTTCTCCCCCTCTCGAGAGGATCCTCGCCGGAGGACATCGCCGCGGGGTTGGCGGTGGGAGGAGGCCGTCTACCTTCGAGGTAAGAGAGAGAGAGAGGGAGAGAGAGAGGGGAAGAGAAAGAGAAAGAGAAGGGGTGGGGAGGCCTTTAGGGGTGGAAAATCGTTGGAGAATACCGTCGCGGTGAAATCACTCCTCTCGAACGCTCGCGAGACGATCAGACCGCGAAGCATCCCCCGCCGAGCCCGTCCTGTTCCCTTGCTTGCCTTTCGCCCCTTCGCTTCTCCAGCCGGTGGGGTGGAAGTGGAGGAAGTGGCTGTCTGATCTCGGACGGAATGACAATAAGACTCCCCTTTGATTAATCGACGGAACAGAGGAGAGAGAGAGAGAGAGAGAGAGAGAGAGAGAGAGAGAGAGGGAGAGAATGAGTAAGTGAGAGAAAGAGGGAATTAGTCCTCTCGAGACGGCGGATTGTTTTGCAAGTGCTAAGAAGTTCCGACTGTTAATAGAACTGACTAAATATAACTCTAACCGAGTAACTTAGACATAAATCTACCGACTCGAACTTAAGCGATGCCTCGAATAGCGCCATGCATTGAAATGTCACGCCTCTTCATTAAAGTCGACAAGATTGTTCAAACGAATTAATACATAATGCTCTCTTGTTAAAATGAATTAATACGTAATATCTTCCTGATAATAAGAAGATATATCCGGTGTCGACCTGTGGAACGTCGTCCGGAACATTTCAACGCTATAAGAACGTGTCGAAGTGTAACGAGTGCAACGATTAATCAAGTGATTAACGATTGTCCCCCAACTGAAAGTTGCTCGACTAATCCTTTTCGTTGCATCCGATCGTCGAAGAACTTTGCAGACACAGGGTTGTGCGGGGAGGGCAAGGTACGCGACAATAACGCGAATGAATTCGGGAGGAGACGGGATAAGTAGAGTGGATCGAAATTAGAATCGTGTGCAGCCAGTGGAAGAGGGTTGGCGCTTGATCAGACGAACCGGCCAACTTGAGCTCAAACTGCACAACTGAAAAGACCTCATTTGTTTAAAGCGATCTTTTGCATTGCGGCGTATCTCTGTAAAATTGTGTGTTACACGATCGGAAAATATTCGACAAAGTGCGTCTCTACTCGCGAAACGACAATAATAAAATGCACGCGATGCATTAACGCAGTATCGAAAATAATTCATAATAATCGATCATACGTCGACGAGAAATATCGACGGGAATTCCGATGCCAGCCGGATGTTTTCGAATGTCCATCTTTATTTGAGCCAACGACAGGCGTCAATTTGAACGGTGAGTAATCTGGACCTCCATGCATCTTCCTGGACGAGTGACGAATGCCGGGATGTAATCGACAACGATAACCGAACGTTAACAAATCACAGTGACGACAACGGGAAAATTTGTGCGGCCAGAAAAAGGCGATAAAGTATAAGAAGGACTGAGTGACAAAACTGCTACCATTGAGAACTTGGAGTTTAACAAGAGTTTGATGGGTACATGAGAAAAATAATGGTAATGTAGCAGCCGCAATGAGTACAATTTAACACCCTTAGGTCCGAGGACAATAAAATTAAACGAGGGTAATCGAAAGCAACCACGTGAAACAACCGAGTAGCCACTGTTGAACTCGATATCGCAACGCAATAAAAAAATCGACGATATATTTTAACAATCGGATCGATCGGGAAATAAAAATAGTGACAGTAATAGGTGCGAGAGCGTTTTGCTGAAACATTAAGCTGATACAAAAGGTTTGTCCGTACGACTTTTTATCTGTCTTTCTAGATATTATTTACTCTTTATCATTAATTTTATCAATAATAACTGCACGCAAATTTTCAAAAATTTCAGATTTAAATATTATTCATTGATAAAAATTTAACAAAGAATCTTGCCGACTAAAGGAATCTTATTGTTTAAAAATATCTTTTTTTTATTTATTATTGCATAAAATTTGATATGAATTAATATAACGATTCAAAAATAAGCGCAAAATATACTTTAACATTTGAAAAATAACAAAGGAAAGGAAGAGGGGCACGAAAGGCAATTCTTTTGCACTGATTCTCAGCAGTGATACAGTGCGACGAGACGTGGACTAAAAGACGAGAAGCAGTGAAGAAAGCGCAGTTTTGTCATCCAGGCACTTCGATGCGCCTCGACGATAGGCGTTTGGACTTGAAGGATCCACGCTCGAGGCGGTGAGCGAGGTTGTCCTGCGTGTTCGTCGTCCTGCATACGCGGCTGGGACAAGGAGCCGGAGCAGGGACAGGTCCTTCCCGGTGTGGAATGACAATAAGGGGGCGCCGTACCCGCGGGGTGGTATTATGCCGGAGACGACGGATTTGAGCTTGCCGCCCAAGTGCCCGGCGAAGGCGTCGCAGCCTCTTCGTGGGATGGCACTCGGGACGCTGGCCGAGATAGCGGTGCGACTCGTCATTAGCGGCTACATATTCGCCGTGGTAGTCTACGTGAACGCCAGCGGCAACTGGGATAAGGACGATGACCTAGGTACGCGCGGCACGAGCACGAAACGGTCGCACGAACACCCGAGATTAACCACTTCCCTCACCCGCGCGAGCGATACTCGCTTTTCGACCGTGTCCCAAAATTGCCGGTTATCCTGACTTAGAGAGACCAATTTTCTCCATTTTTTCCTCAATAAAGATACAAGAGGCCTCGCAATTTGCAAGTTTAAATCAATATTATTTAGTGGTAAAAATAAATTTTACACTATATATTTTCTACAAGTAATTTTTTAATTTTCAGCGTTTTACATTTTTCTTGCACTCAAATTTCAAAAATTCATCAAAATAATTACTTCTCAAAGTTATAACTAATAAATATACTTGTTTACTCTTCATATATAATTAAATAAAATTTATCAATTACTCGAGCAGGTTTAATTTAATAAGTAAAATTTCATTTTTGAAAGTGGAGATAGATGTTTAATTTAATTTAGAACGAAAGGAGAGTTCTTCAACCGCTAATTACTCGAAAACTATCGGTACTTTAATATTCTCTCATTGAGAAAAACATCGATATTCAAGTTAACGGAGGAATATATGGTCGAAAATTTATCTCGTGATTTTGGGGCATAAAACGGTCGTTTGTTATTTTTTTTTTCCTCTTTTTGTAATAGAATGTGAAAATGTGATTTAAAAAAGAGTAGTTTACAAAAAGAGTGTATATGAGTGCGTAGATATGTGTTTTCACAAAAAAAAAGTATTTTATTTTAATCGTTATTAAAAAAGAGAGGGAAGAGGAGAAAATTGAATAATAAAAAACAGAAAGGACGTTGCGGTCGGTTTTCTGTGAAAATACTCGGGGAAGGAAATGGTTAAGTGAAGCTACGCTTAGCGATTCGCTGCTTTTCTGTAGATTATTATTTCGTTGTGCAATATATTGCTGAAGATTAACAAAGAAGAAAAAATGTTTCTTGATCAGAGCCACAATGGGTCCCTTAATTCTGCTGGTAGCTTCGTTTGCCGTGCACACTCAGCATGTCCGGCGCAGAATGGAACTCTATATGGCTTTTGTGCGCAAAATGGAACCCAATACGTATTTCATAAATGCATATTGAAAAGTGGAAAACTGACAAAGTCATGAAATTGAAAACTGTTAGAATCGATATTTACAAAATTATGGCATTTTTTAAAATAAAACTAGGTCGAAACGCAAAAGCGAGACTGAATATAGTCCTTTAAAACATGATGAAATAATAAATAAGTTCCCCTTAATGCATAACGGTTAATGCCTTGATCAAAAGTGCGGAGCTTTTACAAGTTTTGAATTTATAATCCATCCTGCTTACAGCTGTTTGAAAATTTGCCAGATAGATATATTTCTAATTTTTTCTTCCTCTCGTAAATACGCGAATGGTTATTTTATCTTAAACTTTCATTCACACAGCCATTTTTCAGTTACATTTGTACCTTGATGTCACTTTTTATTTATGTCTTTGAAATGCCTTCAGCGTAGAAAATGACATGCGTTTAAATAGATGGAACAGATAATAATCGCGCTGATACGATGCTAAAAAAGATAAATGGCTCGTGGCATGTACATTTTTCATCGGAGCGTCACAAACAAACGTAAAAGCGATATCCTGCCGGAAGAGTTCGTATTCGTGTTACAGACGTCGTTCGATTGATGAAAATTGCGGCGTATCGGAAAACGGAGGAATCAGACGCAAGCTTGTTGCGATACCGGAAATCACTCAGAGCGTGAAACTTGCTCAAAGAAATGTTACGCGGCGTAATTATATTTCGCGCTGCCGGGGTGGAAACTCTCCATTATGCGCGAAAACGAACTTCATTAGTGATATTTTTCAAGCTGCTTTCTCGTCTCTTTATTCGTAAGAAGCAAAGCAGTTTCCTTTTTACACGTTGCGACGCAGGACTCTTTCTCGCGTCAGAATGGAATGTTAAATTGGAGGGAAATGTCTCTTAAAAAAAGGATATCTACACATTCTTGATGCTACTTTTTATTTCGTGAAACGTAACGATATTACTCGCTTAGAGTTCAGAGATCTTCACAGCTGCGTTACTTCAAGGTAATTTAAAATCACGCTAAACAATAAGAGGAAAAAATTTAATCTCAAGTTTTTCGCTGCTAAATCTCGTTTACCTGAATGGCTTGTAAGTTTACTTATAATACTTCCTACTAACTTAATAACTTTCCACGTTCTTTCGTGACATAAAAGCTGGTGTTACAGCTCATTTAACTTATTAACCATATAATTAGCAAATTGCAAAATGTCATGAATTGTTAAACATAATGCCTTCGAGTATATATATTAAGATTCATAATATTATATTATAGCTCCGCATCATTCGTCAGAATTATTAACTCAATTATTAAACGACCTGTGATTCTTGCTTCTGAGAAAACAGAGGCAGTATTGTAAGTAAAATTATTCAAAGCGTTAAAGTTAATGAGATTTAACTAGAAAAGAAAAGTCGCATTGTTTACAGTAAAGTTCCAAAGGAATCATTTAAAAAGACGTCGAAAAAATTTCGTGATTCCTCGAATCTTCATTTCAACCAATTAAAGCGACTGTGAATTAAAAAAAGAATATTTACAGCTTGAAGGAAAGTTATTTATTCATTAATTACTAAACAATATCATTTTCGTAAATGATATGGCTATATTTTTACCAACCATTAAATATGCTGCACAGTTGGCATTTGGTTTTGGTAAAAAGAATTAATCTCGGAACGTTACATGGTCAATATGTCCGAATCGTCAAATAAATAAATCCGGTAATAAGCATGCGTGGTCAAATAAACATTGCGTTTGATGGACAGCTCGCGGCTTCATCTAGTTAAATTTCAATTAGTCGAGTTATGTATAAACTAAACACACGCTATGTATCGCTATGTACTGGATTCCGATACCAAACGCGTTAATCACCTTTCTTCAACTTCTCCAGTGTCCACATCTAAGGTTAGCGCCGTACTTGGGCGAACCGCCACTTTGCCTTGCGACATTGAGCCGTCCACGCGAGAGGATCGCGTTTACATGGTCCTTTGGTTCCGCGATTACGCGGTGAAACCCATTTACAGGTAAGCAAGTCCTCTGTCGCCGAGAAAAACTTTAAGATCTAAACAAATCCTCGGAAAACGCATTAAAAAGGTACGATACGGATATTTCAAAATAAACAAATTGCAGTTCATTTTAGATCTCATTTAAAAGTAATACCACATATCTTTTTTAATAACGGTTTACCATTCGGGTCAAAAGTTACTTAAATAAGAAGTAATACTTTTTTAAGTCTGTGCTTTAATAAAAATGTATTATATATAAGATAATGATAAAATCTTAATTTTTTCATATTAATACTTTAAGTAAAATACATAATCAAAATGATTATGTAAAGTTACATCGCAATGCAGAAATTAGTTGTCCAGTATAAATAAACAAAATATTTATTTGTTCTAAATCTCTGTAATTAATCAGAAAATCGTTATGAAATTTTTGCGTAAGTCATTTTAAATATTTAAAATATTTGTAAAAAAATATTTAGATTAAGATTTTTGTTATTTTTGAAATTTTAGTTTATAATAATAAAAATAACAAGTATAAAATAAATACACTAAAAAAATACATTGTTCAATGAAGATAGAGTTCAATAAAGTTATAAATGCAACTTTTCTATATATACAGTTTGTTTAAAGTATAAATATTAATATATGTGTTATTATGTCAATCGAACCTCCTTAAAAAAAAGAAATAAGATTCAGGGTTACTCGCGAATTATTTAGAAAATAAAACGTGTACACAGTTTCGATGTGCGGGGACGGGCTTTTAACAAGGCCCTGAACTGGTCGGACAGCACCGCCGTAGGGCCCAGGGCCTACTTCATCACCGTGACGAAGCCGGCCGCGCTCTCTCTGGAGGCGGTCCAGTTGGATGACGAGGGGATCTACAGATGCCGGGTGGACTTCAGGAACTCGCCGACCAAGAACTTCCAAGTGAATCTCACAGTGATCGGTGAGGAAACTCATTACCGTAACGACCGCGTAACGCTGCTCCAGTATGATTAACTGCGTCTCGCGCGGTATAACGCGTAAAACAAAGATCGTGCTGAGGGAAGGGTGCTAACAGAAGAAGAAGGAGAGCGAGAATTAGCTGCAGTTAACGTCGACCGATATGCAGGATCTTTTTTCATCTCGGCGCAAAGTTAAACTTGCCGGAACAATCTCCGTCTCGCGCGGTTTCGCTAATTGAGGGGCCCGCGTTGCGACGGTCTAACCCACTTTTCTTCGAACTTTGCGGGGGCAAGGAAGGGAGACGAATTAATCGAAATTTCATTTTTGCAACTTTAAAATTAACTTTCGCGAGCTCTCTTTAAAAAGTCGTAATAGACCGTCCGGGCTATTATCCGTCAATTATGGAAAACGAACCACCCTGTTCGTGGAAATTGTTCGCAGTGCCACCGCACCAGCTACTCATTTACGACAGCTCCGGGGTGCAGGTGGAGAAAGTCGCTGGACCGTTTCAGGTTGGCGTGGAGTTCGGTCTGTCCTGCGAAGTGAGAGGAGGTGAGCACACCGTATTCCGATTCGTCTCTTTGTGATTTGCCCTTAGATAAATTCACGTGCAAACACAAGAGTCGCGGCGATTCTATCTGTGGCCTGTGTCTTGAACTTCCGCTCGCGGTTATTTACATTACGTTCTCGGTTTTCGTTCATGCATATTTTACATTCTGCTATGAAAACCTGACCGTAAATCAACGCGTTATCGTGCAATTAATTGTAATTTGGAGCACGCAGTCCGCATGCATCGAAATTTCTTTATAATCTCTCCTCACACAATTAACATAATTAAATGACAGAGACGGGAGATATGAAATACGGTATTTCGAGGTAAAGCAAATTTCTCGTCGCATAGTTTAAAAGCTACGATGAATTTACCATTATGCATGTGTGTGTATATGTATAATTACGCGTTCTCGAGTTTGTAAAATTTTATCCGTTAATTCCTCCCTGAGAGAAATCAGGTTTCTCATTAATATGTTTAGTCGAGATACGAATCTCGGCGAGAGAGCGACAAATTACCCGACCGACTCCCCTCGCTTTAAGCACGTATAAATCCCGACCTGACCCCTCTCTCTCTCTCTCTCTCTTTCTCTCTCAAGATCGCGTGAATAAATAAAAAGAGAGGAGATACTACCGCGGGTTAGCGTTAGCAATTAAATACGAGCCCGGCCTCTAAGTGGCCGGGTATTACGCGGGCGCGCCCGATCGGAGACACCCGGTATTAAGGGTAATTATGGTCCCGGTGATTTGTCTGCTGTCACACGAGACTGATCGACGACGAGACGAGGGGGTAGGGAGAGTTAATTAGCCGCGTATAATTTCCGTGCTTTCCGTGCTTTCCGCGCGCGATTATCCCATACGAAGGGAAACCCACGCCGGTGGTGAGCTGGCTGGTGAACGGCAAGGAGGTGGACGGCAGACTCGAGGAGTTCGGCCAGAACATCGTCGTCAGCAAATTGACGGTGCCGCAGCTGCGGCGAGAACACCGCAACACCACGTACAGATGCCAGGCGGCCAACACGCATCTCATACCACCGTTGGAGAAGACGGTGATCCTCGACGTTTATCGTGAGTACTTTTCACCCAGTTCTTCTCACCTAGAAGAACATTTCTGTAGAGGAACTTTTTTCTCTTCTCGTCGGCGCGATACAATCAATTTTCCCCCGTCCGACAAGTGCGCGTAGTGTAAATATTTGTAGGAATTTGCATACATTTATGTTTTTACGGAAAATTGATGTGCATATACTGACACTGCTCTTCATTTAAATTTCACATGTGATAATTTTTTCGTATAAAAGCAAATGAGTTTTAAAGCTACCAAACGGCGAAAAGTTACAAAAGGCTGAGTGTCGTCCAAAGGTTAACATGTTGGTGTCGTTTCGTTTTGACGCGTGCAAAAGCGCAGTCGGCCGCGCATTTAGAAAGTTGCACGTGTCGTCGGGGACCTCAATTAAACAGGGTAACGAGCGCATTTGACAAAAATATGGCATTTATTTACCGCAATATATCGGTTGCACAACCTCTAATTACGCTTTTGCAAAGTTAATCAAAATGCCCCGCGGCATTCAACATGTTAATAATTCATATTAGTTAAATTTCGACCGCGGAAAGTAATCCTTTCTCATTTCTGTTATCGGCCCGATAAATTATTGGCAGGTTTGTAGGAGCGCACTGACCCTGGCATGGATAACCACCATGACATATACACACACACACACACACACACATATCGCGAAAATAAATTTAGCTTTCTTTAATTATTCAACTTGAACAAATCTCGAATGAGCGGAATAATCCGTTCATATTTGTAAATCCTTTTAACTGACTATTTTTATCAAAAGCGATGTTTGTAATCTTCTCCGAAACCGATATCTATCAGATTAATATTAAGCACATGTTATACGTACTCGTTTTAATTAAAAAATCATCGCCTGCGATTTACTAGATTATATTAAAAAGGTTTTGAATATCCTTTGATTTTAATACGCAAAAAACGGTTTTCACATTCAAGTGTAGAAACAATGACGATTATTTCTCAAGATAAAGACCATCGTGTTCAATAACTATTCGCTACCAGCTGCCGGATTTGGTTTCGGTACCATTTGGCTCCTTAGAGCTCCAGCGAAGAAGCTGCGTCACGACAAGCTGACTCAACTTGTTCAACAGTTTCGAATCGTCATCCTTGCAAGAAATGTTTCATTGAGCGAAACAGGCCATAGCATCAAACGGTGCAAGATTAGCGACGTATAACAGGTGTAGTATCTCGGATGCCGTCTAGACGAATGACATTGAAATTGAATTCAACAGCTAACAAACTGATGATTATTGAACATGATGGTTTCTATTTTGAAGAATAATTGTTGTTATTTTTGAATTGAGCGTAAAATTTGTTTGCGTATGTAAAAATTGTTTTTATATGTAAAAACCGAAGGGCGATTCAGAACTTTTTTACAATATAGTAAAATCTGCTGTACTACACGAAGCTTTTTTTTCGCTGAATTGCTAGCTAAATTTGCGTGCTTACTGGTTTACTGCCGTCTTGGCAGCGGTGCTGGCAGTGCTGCTGACTACATTGTTAGCTTAGCTTCAGTACGAGTTTTCATGTTGGCTGAGCAGTTGAAATTTGACAGAAAGTATTTGACGAAAGTATCAGAATAAGTAGACAAGATCGTTGCTACTGTAATACTTACATCATCATAAAAGTACAATTGCATTGTTTTTAATTTATTATCACAAAGAGAATACTTTGATCACATAACTAAGGCTTCGTCTTGATTGACTCTCGCAATAAATCAGCACAAGGCCATGCAAGAAAAATTCCATCTAACCTATCGCGAAAATTCTGCAAACCAGCAAACAGCGTAGTCAGCAGGTTACACAATTTTCATAACAGCCAGCTTGATCGCTAGTATAGTAGCACATTGTTAGATATCAAAGGAACAAAAGTGACCCAATTTCTTAAATTAAATAACATTTTGTTATTTTTCATTTCCATGTGTATCAAAATGTAAATTAATACATTTCTATGATTAGGTTCAAGTAAACAACGTTCATATTAACATATATGCACGTAGTAAACAATTAATTATGTTTCAGTCAAATTTAATACACTTTATTGAGTTAAATTGTTTAATTCCACTGTTTTAGTTAAATTAACGACATATCGAGTAAGAGCAATAGAGACCTATAGAAGTGATTAAAAATAATTTAAATTGAGTGTAATTTAATATTGTAACAGCGCCTGCAAGGAAAAAACAATTTTGCTGAAGTGACTAAAAATTCAGCAAGATATAGAGCTGAAAATAATTTTGTTAAATTATCAAAATATTATGTAGGTCGTTCAAACTGGTTGTTAGAGAATGTCAAAATTAGTTTAATCCAAATTTATTTTCAAACCTGTATCTACTTAAATTTTCACATAATCTAGCAAAATCGTTCTTTCAAGCAATCCAGCAGAAAGAAAGGCTTTGTGTGCTGTAGGCTTAACGCGAGACACACGATGAATTTAAAAAGCGGTGAGCGTCACAAAAGCTTATAAGGACAGGACATCAGGAGAGGATTTGCATCCTAAGTATTAATTATAAATCTTTCCGACCTTAGTGATTTCTTGACATCGCGGATCGAATTTTAAGCTTTTAAAGAGAGGTGTAAAAAAATGAGTAGTATTACTCGCGGTAGGGCGCAATAAACGCGATCTGCTGGTTGGTTCTAGTAAAACCACTCACCGTGAAGATACTGTCAAAGCTAACGGTCATGGAGACGGAGAAGGACTACTCCATCACCTGCGAGACGACAGGCTCGCATCCCCGCGCTCGCATCACCTGGATCGAGGGAAACGAGACATTCCGGAGCAGCAAGGTCGATAACGAAGTATTTTGAAACGTCGACGTCGCGCACGTCGATATTTTTTGACATGTTCCCCTCCACCTGAGTTATCGCCAGTTTCCTGCAATTTTCGAACGTATGTGCCAGCAGGTGAAAGAAAGTGGCAACGCGTCGGTAGTGCTGAGCACCCTGATGTTCTCACCCATCCCCGACGATCACGGCAAGATCCTCAAGTGCCGCGGCGAGAACCCAGCCCTGGCGGACGCGTATTTGGAGGACTTCTTCAAGTTGAATGTCGTCTGTAAGTGGCGGGCGCCGTTTCTTCGGCGCCTCTTTTAACCACGCGACAAATCGAATTTCGATTACCGTGAAATCAATTTGCCGAGTGACATCTTTACGTTTGTAAAAAAAATTTTGTATTTATAAATACAAATACGTGATATTTTAATACTTTATATATTTTTTATTATTTTTGTATATTTTTATATTTTATATCATATTTTATAAGCCGTTTATCTTTATAGCACCATTTTTTCTAATACTGCGGTACATGAATTGTTTATCTGTAAAGAGTGCATCTCGTGATAGATTGGAAATTAAACCGCGAGATGTCCCGTAAAAATATCTTGATTAATTATGTATTTTTTTTTATTTTATAATCCTTTTTAATAGCAATCCTTTTTCTAGGTCTGCGGTGCATGAATTGTTTATCTACGAAAAATACATCTCGCTATTGTAGATCGGAATTATTTAAACCACAGGATGTGAAGATATCTCAATGAATTAACATTTATTGACTGTAGTGTAGTAGTAGATATTTGCTCATTAATTAACAGCCGATAATTCAGATTTTAGAGATTTAAAATCAAATACGAATATGTAAATGGAACTCAACAAGTTTCGCTGTGTTTGTCGTAACCTAAAGTGCATGAAAATGGAAATCTGTTAAATCTGTTAAATCCATTGTACACAAAGAGTCGCATGTCTTATTAATATCGTTTCTCTCTCTCTCTCTTTCATGTATTCCGACGGCTTCAATACGTTCCACGTTCCATTTTCTCTGAATCCGTCGAAATATTTCATCGTGGTCACGCACGTGAAACATTGAAAAACCGAAAAATTTTCTCTCTCTTTCTCTCTTTTTCTGCAGTCCCGCCTAAAGTTCAGCTGCATCTGGGCAGCACTTTGAATGCGGAAAACATAAAAGAAGGCGACGATGTGTACTTCGAATGCAAAGTCCGCGCCAATCCGGAGCACCACAAAATTACTTGGCGCCACAACGTAAGTCCCACCATCAGCAACGAACCCACTTTAATCCCGGTGTGTTTACCTTTGCGAGGCACTGGCGTCTCACTTTTAAAATTTCGATTGCTTCGCCTCTCCACTAAACAGTTCCCGAGTTCCAGAAAAAAAAGGCGATTAAGCGCGAAAAGCACACACAGGGGTCTGAAAAATACCGGGCTTCCCGAACTTTACATTTCTATTCGCGAGAATCGATAACGATCTTTTTTCCGATAAGGATCGATTCGAGTCACAATACCTTAGGATGGAACTTTTAAAGCGTTATCTGAAATTTCCGGAAAAATGCCAGTTTGACGAAAGAAAAAAATAACTTTTGCTTTATGAGGGAAGTAGACTCGGAAATTTTCGTCTCTTCATCTCTGCATATGCATTCACTTCTCCGAGAGCGGCGAATATCTGTCGCCTCGCGTTTATCGCACGGATATTCGTGACACGACTATTCATAAACGGAAATAAATTTCGCATTTTCTTGAAAAATTTCCACCTTTGCCTCCAACGTCGCCTTCGTCTCCGTAAAACGGGAAATTTGGAAAAAGCGTATACGAAAGCATCGAATATATACATACCAAACCGAGAATAAGAAGATCCATTAAAAGGGAATCTTCGCGAACGGCGAAAAGGAGTTTGCGCGAAAAGCTTTACATGAAATCTGTCATCTTTGTCATCTGCGTTTCTTATTACCGATGAAATATGGCGGAAAAAGCTATCGTACTGGAATCTCGAGCCCCGTGTTAAACGCGTTAATCCATCAATGACACAGGGTGGCGTGCTGACGCAAAACTATTCGGCCGGTATCATCATGAGCACCCAAAGCTTGGTGCTGCAGGGCATAGGACGCGACAACGCGGGAAATTACACGTGTCTCGCCAGCAACGACCGTGGGGAGACGACGAGTCCAATTGTGAACCTGAGAGTGCAGTGTAAGTAGATACGACAAGTACGAATCGATAACAAGGATTTCAGAAAGCGAATGTGTAATCTCGGTGAGTATATACGCCAGCGATTCGAGGATGAATCGAATTTCAAGTGGAAATCTTCGAATCGTCCGCGAATGAAAGCAGGATTGGAAATGTTGCTTCATAAAAGTAACGCGTTACCATTATCGTTACTTTTTGTAAAAAGTAACTCGGTACCGTTACTCGGTCCTAACTTTAAAAAGTAATGTGTTACTATTACTTCAAAAATAATGATTCGTTACTTTTTTTCGTTACTTTTTCGTAATGTTCAAATAAGACGTTGAAAGATTGAAAAATTACACTGTTTAATAATCAATATTAATTGATCAAAAATCAATATAAAAACTGAAATTCTAATATAATTAAATAAAGAATTTTTTTAATAAAGAGAGGACCGTAAATGTGAATACACGACAAAATGTGGTTTATTGTGTATTAAAATTCTAAACTAGTCTTTATAGCAAGCTTTTCTTTTAATAAATTTTCAATAATTCTTTATACTAATAGGTATTTTTAATATATGCTTATCTTTAGGAAATTATATATAGATTGTAATTTTTGAACATAGATTTTATTATGAATTTTTATTAAAAATTTTTGTTTTTAAACATCAAAAGTCATTATTAAAAATGCACTCCAATATTCACTATATACCAATGTTGAAAATTTATAGATCACGTTACATATACATATATACTACAGATTTTCAGTATTGGTAGAAACTATTGGAATGTAGCCTAAAATATAAAGTATAAAACATTTTTCGATATCTACATTTTATTATAAAAATATTTCTAGATAATTATAAAAATAATGAATTCTATCGAATAGTTATAAAGGTAATAAAAGTTTGAAATAACGATAAAAATACAGCTAAATTTGTGATTGTTCTTGTAAAAATGTAATGACGTCACTGTTATCATTACAGAGAAAAAAGTAACGATGGTTATCGAAAAAAATTAACGAAAATAGTAATGGCATTATAAAGTAATACGTTACTTTCCAATTCTGAATGAAAGTATTTGCGCCATAATTTATGGCGCTTAATATATTTCTCGCAAATAAATTTAGATCTTTACACATTTGTTGTTTATGATATAAATAATTATGTAAATATAATTATTAATATGAATATATGTATTTATTTATTTATGTCATAAATTATAACAGTACAGGTTACATAAGAATAAATTATTCACATGTTTAATTATTAAAAAGATATTATTGTATGGGAGAATTAACCTCTGACCTTTTCAGAGCTAAAAGTTAAATTTAACTATGTTGTTTCTACTTCCTCCAGTAAACTCCAAAATACGCGTTACACAATATGCCAACCGCGCGTAATTGTGTTCGGGAGCGAAATATCTCGGACGTCAGATATGAGGGATTACATTTTAGAAGCCAATTTATTTTCAACCGTCTCGTCTAAGCCCTACGGCGAACAATATAATTCTCCCGATTAAAGGCGAATAAAACGGCTCTTAAACTCGGCATAATCCCGCTGTCGAAGTTCCGCCGATCAATAACGGAGACGAGAAAGAAAAAGAAAAAAAAAAGAGAGAAATTCCACGTTTTTATCTTGTTCAACTGAAGAACGCGTGTGTGTTGTGTTTTCCGTTCTTTTTCTTCTACGTACTCTCCAGTCGCGCCAGTTTGCAAGATGAAGGAGGTGACGATAATCGGGGCTTCCCTGGAGGAGTCCGTGAAGGTGCGCTGCGAGGTCGACGCCGACCCGAACGAGGTGGACTTTGTCTGGGAGTTCAACAATAGTGGCGAGAACTTCGAAGTCGCGCCGGCCAAGTTTGACGGCAACAACGGCACCATGAGCGAGCTCGTCTACACCCCCGAATCCGAGAGGGATTACGGTGCCCTGACCTGTTGGGGTAGGAATGCGATAGGGAAGCAGGAGGCGCCCTGCATCTATCAAGTCATTCCGGCAGGTGATGTCCTAGACGCGTAACGTTATGAAAAAAAGGAGTAAATAAAAAGAAAAAGTGAAAAAGAGAAAGATAGAAATCGGTGGAAATTTATTCCACTGCACTTCTGCTTTTTTCATTGCGAATCATAATCTGGAAGAAATCCTGTCGCTTCTGCTTTTTCAAAGGCAAACAAATGCGTCCGAGATTCTGAAAATATTTAAATATCGTATGTACTGCTACATCTCGCGTCGAAAACACATAATATTTAGATGTCCGTATTTAGAATTCAACGCGGCTATTTACGCTTTCCTTTTTTCTACCCTATCCGACTCGCAGCCAGCTTATCGCACCGTACGTCATAAACTCGAAAATATTTGTTTTATCGTTTATTTTTGCAAGAGCTGTGTACGTTCCATCATAGTTTACTTAAACCGTATCCCTTTTGTATCTGAGAAAGAAAATCAGATGTTGAGGAAAAATGAGAAACATTCGCCTTTAATTATATTTTTCTTTTCTGACATGTTCTACGTGCAACTTCGTATTATATTTTTCTAACTTTCTCAGTAGTCGTATCAAAATATAAATTCGTCAGATCTCTAACAAAGGAACGTGCTATGTTGTAAAAAAACATCAAAAAACTAACATTACCAATCGAAAGATTACATTTGAAATAGGTATCCTAGTTGGTCAAATCTTGGGATCCTATGAATTCTATATCCGACTTGGACCGAAATATGTTTGACCATTTTAATTTAGATACAAAATATCTCGAGAACAATGCATTTTTTAAAAAAAGGTTTCAAATAAAAATTATAAGATTCGAAGAGAGAAGTTATAAGATTCGAAGAGAGTCATCAGATGGGTTACTTAGATTTTGGATTCAGGACCTTATTGGGCCCAAGTGGGTCAATGAATCATGAATCCAAAATCTCAGTAGCTCATCTAATGATCTCTCTAAACCTACAACTTTGGTCTCTTTAAACTCAACAACTTTTATTTAAAACATTTTTTTTATGTATCGTTCTCGATATTTTGTGTTTAATAATTGTAAATTAAAGTAGCCAAATATGTTACGGCTTAAGTCGGATACAGAATCCCAATGTTTGATGACTATCTAGAATACTTCAAACGTGATCTTTCGGTTGGTAACGTTAGTTTTTTTATGACTTTTGCAATGTAGTTCCCTCGTAAGTAAAGGTATCCCTTTTGATTAAAACTCTAAAAACTCAACGCGAGAAATGTGTCTGAACAGTTAAACCGAATCCCCTGAACAATTGCACCATCAAAGCATCGCTCAATCAAAGTTCGGAGATCCTGGAGGTCGAATGCGTGCCGGGATATGACGGCGGACTCCACCAGGAATTCCGACTAGAGGCTTATGAGGTGCTGACCGGTAATCTCCGGGTGAACGCGTCCAGCGTGTCGGCCGATCTGCCAATCTTCCGAATCGCCGTGGCTGATCTTCTACCAGCCACTCACTTTTACCTGGTGACCTACGCCGTAAATGCCAAAGGCCGTAGCGAAGTTTCTCTGTTGGAGGATATAATGCTGCGCGACTCGGAGAAGCATACAGGTAATTAAGTTATAAAAAGAACGTTATTTCGTAAAAGTGTCAAAATTTAATTTTCATCGCGTGGTAAATGTTTCTCTCTTTACTTCTTTATTTTATCTGGATATATCCGTGTATAAAGTAAATAGTGTATAATGAAAGAAACTTTATCTCCGTTTTTCATAACAGCAATAATAGACAGAAATGAAATGCTATAAGAACATTTCTATACGGATATGTTATATTAAGCGGAGTTTTTTTTTTGAAAGATCAGCATTTCGGAGGTTTATCCTTTCGAAACTGATTTGATTTGGGATTCAGATTTAGAATGTATATTTCAGGTTTTCTCTCAAGAATGAATTAATTTAGACAAAAATTGATAATAGCCTGTCAAAGACTGTCTTATATAAAAGGGATTGACAGAGATTCATGATAAATAATTTAATTTAATACTTAAAATTGAAACGAATCATGAAATTCACTAATTATTTCGATTTCTATTTCTGATATATTGGCGTCGTTAATTATTTTGACAGAACTATAAAAGAATGAAAATTACATCTAATAATAATCTGTAATAATAAAACTAATAATAAAATGAAATACTAATTCAGATTTATTTAAAATTTCGTAAAATAATAAATCAGATAACTAAAAATAATCCGTAATATTTATAATTTATGGTTTATTATTTATCTTACAGAAAGAATCTATAAATAGACTTTCTGTTTACAATAAATCACGTTTATTGCATCTTTTATTAGAAATTTGCAATATATATGATTTACCATAAACAAAACTACTGCTATATATATCTTCATTCTACGAACGAAAAATACCAATTTATTTCTAACTGAAATATCTTACACGTATTATAATTTTCTGGGAAAGAAGGAATAGAGTTATATATCACTCAAGATGACAGCAAATTTAACGCCGAGCACATACGCGTCACATGATTAACACAACTAATTACAATTTTTCCAATTACACACAGCACGATAAAATATATTTTTTAATAATATTTATTTCATCGTGCTGAGATTAATTACGATTGATTTTGTGTACATATATAACTACTACGGGGACGATATTTTTATCACGCGTGATGAGATAACCGCTCATAGATTTCCATCGCAGGACGAAATTCACATTCTAGATACCGGAGTCAGTATGCTGCCGTTGATCCTGCTGTTGGTCGGCTGTCTGATGGCCTTCGGTGCGACCGTGATCTCCGTGATGCTGATGATGTATCGACGACGCGGCACCACGTCACCCGTACACATCGAGCCCTATATGAAGCAGCCGATAATCACACCGCCGGACTCGAGGAACAATTCGATGCTGGACGTGACCCACGGCGACCACACGTACTTCGTCGAGTACACGCTGAAGCAGGTCACCGATTATGCGCTCAATAATCAACCGGACATCATACAGTCGCCACAAGGTACCGCCAAGCAAAAGACGTTATTTCTACTTGCGATCTGATCTCATCCGATCGACCCATTGTTGCTGAATTTAGTACAATTGTACTAAATTGGGTACATTTTTGCTATTTAATTATTTGGATTTATATAATTTATGTTTGGATTCCGGCAATACTGGATCGATCTAATATTTGAATCTAGATTGGACAAAAAAAGTCGCGTGAAGAATAGAACGTTTTAAGAATTCATGGAATAATAGAGACTTGAATGAACAATAACGGAGAGTTTTGATTTCTGTCGAACTGTCATTTTCTGCAAGTTGATCAAGTTACGTGCTGTTTTGAACTGGCAAATCAATTCCTATCAAATATCGAGCTTTTATTTGAATAACGGAAACGAGAGATATTTTTTCAGAAAGTATTTATTTAAAATAAAATTGATAATTTAAAGAGCACTCTTGCCCGTGGCTAAATGTACATTTAACAAAAATCCTTCTTTTTTAATGTCATCTGTCTGACCTTTGTCTTCAGCATTTTTATTTAAATTGTTCGAGAGCTGTTAATGTAAAGTGGAATAATGTGAACGTTTCAGACCAAGAGAAGATCAAACGCGAACCGCAGCTGTTTTTGCCAGTGAGACCAGACACGTTGTTCGCGCCCTATGACATTCACAAGCAGGGACTGCAAACGAACAGATGCAACGTAAGTCATGTCAGAAATTATAAAGTGGTCTTTTTGAAGAAAGGGAACAGTCGAAATAATGTAAATGATGCACCGTTACAATTTGTAAATTAATCCGGTATCAATTTGCGATTCTGCCGTGCCATATCCGAGAAAAAGGTTTGCTTTAATTCTTGCATTCTGATGGATATAATTGCGAGGAACGAATCGTTACGTGTCTTAATCCTCAACGAATCGTCCCGTATAATGATTTCTAATTATTTCAATAGGTGGATTAACGTGAGATGTGCCTTTGATTCTTTTCTCCTTCGATTCTTTACTGCGATAGGAAGTTTCAATAGCGCGCGAGATTTCGAACTCCGATTCGGAAGATTAGAAATTTAATCTGCCGTAGATTGAATTTCTATCGATCGTTTATAAATTAAGCCGGCTATCTAACCAATCTCAGTTTAGCTGTCGCGCGCGACCGGTGTATAACCGTTATGAATAATATCGATCTTCCGCGCGGTGTGGATATCCGGGGAAGCCGCTACTATTTTCGATTTCCCAATTCTATTTCTCCGCGCGCGATGCTGAGTATTAATTAGATTTAGACCCGATATCTCCTCTTGACTTGGCAGCTGAACCCGTTCTCCGCAAAGTCCTGGGAACCCATCAGTTTCAAAGCCGATCGCAACCTGATGAAGGAGATCATCATCGCCAATTCCATACCGGGCCCGGAGAGCTGCGTGTAAACTTGATCGAGGCAGTGAATTGGGAGACATAAACTTACACGCATACATACTTATACTCTACGCGACACACAAACACATACACAAACAGCATATCATAAGGGCGATCGATTTCGTAAGCCCTGAAAACTGTATCGCGTACAGTCGCGTCGCTCGATGCCACGACAGGATATACGCGCGGATATATCAAAGACAAAGTCAACGAATCTCGTGTCTCGCTTGTTAACGTGCGCCAGTGTGACATATCACGATGACGATATCGTAGCAGACATATCAGCATATCGTAGCATATCGTGGCGCGCCACGATCTCTCCTGAGATCATCGAGAGTCTTTAGGATCATCCCTCCGCCGATCCAGCACGAGACCGGGGCGAGGAATCGCGGAGTCGTCGCGAGACGATTTAGTCGCATAATTTAACCAAACGCTACACGTGGTGTACTATTCCAAGTTTAATATATTTTGTGTCAAGTCTTAAAGTGTCTTGTTATTTCTTAATGTCGTTATTACGACTGATATACCTCCATCCTAGCCGCTTTCTTCTCCGATTTCTCTTTTTATTTCTCGCTAAGCCATTTTTTAAACGTCCGGAAGAAATTTTTTATAATTCTGTATGCGTATTATTTACGTATTTTTTAGGCTATTTTAGCCTGACACCTCAATTCATCTTCTTCATTTTGTTAATGATGCGTATATATTTTTAATAAATAAATGATGTATTATCAGTTAAAAAAATAATCCTATTTTCAATCCAAGCGGATCTTGGTGCTTAATAATATTTATTATACCAATTTTTTCATGTGTCTCAATGGTCGAATTGCTATGACGTCCATCCCAAAGAAATCGGGAGTTCTAAATTCAAATCAAACCCTAGCTAAGATGATATATTTCGTGATAACTTGATAAGTTCTTGACAGATTTTTAAGATGCTTATTATTATTATTATACTTACAATAAGATAAGATTCCTTATATTAAAACAATTAATAAATTACAAATAGGCCTTTAGAAATCGGTGCTGTAATAATTGCGCATTTATCTCGATTGATCTAAAACAATCCTTTAGAAAAATAATATATTTGTCGAACGTTTCGGCTAATTTCTAGTCTAAATTGACGATTAATCTAATTTAAGATATTAATATTTCAGCTTCAGTTTGCAATTGCGGTTTCAAGTTTTTAGTGAACTCATTAATCATTAAGCACTCTAAAATTTACTACGATGAGAAATAAGATTATTTCTCTTAATTGATTTACCTTCATCAATATAATTTTTATTTATAATAGATGTATTATTTAATTATTATATATATTCTGGTAGAAAATGGATACGCTTTAAATATATTTCGTACACTTTACTCTTGTTTATATCACATAACTTTTTATAATAACTAGAAAATAAAATTGAAAGTAGAAAATAGAATTTCTGAATTAATAATATTATAACACTTCGTACTATAATGTTATGATATTAAACTCTATTTTCTTCCTAATTACCACAGATCAGGCGATCTCTTTTCTGAAGAAATATAAAAACCTTCAGTATAAGATATTGTTTCTTAAAATATGAATTTATTTCTAATATATCATTTAAAAGAATAAAAAGATTTTCATATAATAATATAATAATATATATATATCATATATATATATATAATATTATAGCCCAGTTAATTTAATCTTTTCTCTAAGAAAAGGAAGGGCCATGAGGATATAATTAAAAATATTATTTTCATTTAAAAATGATATTTATTTAAAACAGACATATTTCTATATTCAGAATTTTATAAAAATAAAGCATAATATATGTATGTATAAGTACGTATAAAGTATATTAATAACAGCGTTTTACTTTATCTTTTAAAAATGACAAAAATCTGGATTCGCTAAAAATACCTCGATGGATAGATTTACGAGGTAAACATTCTCCGTGCAATTTCGCAAAAGAAAAAGGACGCGTCTACAAATCGATTCTTAGAAATCTTCATTAAACCTAGCGCTGGCAATCAACCATCTCTTCTCGCAGACGCTGAAGTGAAATAGGTTGAATCTCGGTTAACTTTAATCACCGTTTACGAGGTCTCGTTTACGAGGTGTCAATGGATGGCACCAGCTAAAACAATGTGCGTTTAGCGTGCGTATATTTAAGAGACGACCGGAAACAGGTGCGTCCGCTTCCGCAGGCCGTCGCGCCCAGGAAGACACCGTACACCAGAGCGGTCCAGACTATCACGCCGACCGCAGCGGCCGCCAGTATCAGATGCGCTCGATGACGAACGCGATCCAGGATCCGCAGCATCCACTTGCGGTCCACCGCTCTCCCAGGAGACGCCGTGCGACGCAAGGATGCGGTCGCTGCGTTCTAGACATGCGCGGTTATCAGAGAACATCCAGGGAACATAAGTCGAGCTATTAATTTCATCCAAAAGGTGAAAATAATAATTTTTGTAACGGGTTATCCTTTGGAGACAAACAACTCGGATTACATCGGAAAGCTTAAAAGTAAATTACAATCGCACGTTCGACTCGCATCTTCTCTTCACAGAGAGAAATGATTTTTGCTGATATTTAAAAATTTAGCTTGACACTGATTTGAAAATAATTTTGTTAAACTATCAGAGTAATTAATATGCAGGACGTTCTAGGTAGAACATCAAAACTTTTTGCTACATTGTTCGTCATGCTTAAGTTTTCGACATAAATATTTTGATGGTCCACCAAAATTATTTCCAGATCTGTATAATATCTCTAAGTTAAAATATAATAAACAAAGCATTTAAAACAGACTAATGAGAATCAGCGCAAATATGTGAACGCAAAATTTATTACGATTGAAGATAATTACTCAGACGATTGTATAATGTCTCCTTTATTATATTTGAACGTTTCAACTCTCTTTGCTGAGTTCTCCTCAGCGATATTAAAATAGACGAAGTCGCCCATCCATTGAGAGCAAGTCACTCACAGATTGACAAAACTAAAGTGATGTTAAGTTGATATTTATTTCAATGGAAAAGAGCGACAAGAACTTTGAAACCGTATTAATTAACAAAAAAAAAAAATATTACAAACGTCAAGATATATTGATTGCAACAATGTCTGTATTCCGTCCGTACAGCATGACGTATTAATTAAAATTGAACGTTAATTGTATCTAGTTAAATTTTTAGATATTTCAGCAAAATCGTTCTTTTCGTGTTCGGTCAATGCATAGAGGGTGAAAAGGTATATTTTTTACTTTATTAATAAATCTGACTAACTTTACTTTGTTGATAACCGATTAATGGAGAAACTGAATGATCAAAGATAGCAAAATCTGCTTTTTTTTCAACCCTTACTGCGCTCGTCCCTTCGACAATTCGTTTTGCAACTGCAGCAGCTTTCTGCGCCTCGTACACATTGCCGCGCGATTCGTTGAACGCCTGCTCTACTTTGCTCTCCACCTCGTGCAGATCATCGTATGGCTCGTGTACTTCACCGTACACTTCGTGGACTTCATTGTTGAGCGCTTCGTGCATTTCAGTGGGCATTTCATTATGCACCTTCTCGCGCGCTTCGTCGCTCGCAGTCAGTAAACGCTCGTGCTACGACAAAAAGATTTTCCCTGTACACTGAGAAAAAAATTTACTGAATTTTAATATTTCTTTGAATAGTCATAGCGGAATATTTACTAAATGTAAACACGTATTAGATACAAGAAGCATTAATTTGATATCATTTTTTTCATTTATTTAAATATTTACTTACAGTAAGTAAATATTCAGCAGGACTATTTTCAAAGAAATATTTATTAAAATTTAATAAATTTTTTTCTCTGTGTTCAAAACTACTACTAACTGCTGATTGCTAGAAGATATTTTTTTTTAGTTTCCCGTATAGACACGAGATTTCACGGGATCTTTAGGGAATTGTCCCTTGCCAATTTTGATCTTTGGATATGTTGTGTAAGACATTATATAAAGCTGTACAATATGAACTTTAGACCACATATTAAACAAAGTAATTTTTACAGATATTTTGTCGCTGAAAATAAATTCGTAAATCCCGAAACACAATAAGTGTAGTAAACTTTAAATCTTAAGAAATTGATTAGGCACAATCGAAGATTGTGAGAAGAATACTCGACTATGATTGGTTAATTTCTTAAAGTTTAAGGTTTACTACACTTATTGTATTTCGAGATCAATGTCCATTTCATTGTAGATTAACTGTAATCTCAATTTAATTTACTCTTTATCTTTTTCTAATTCTTGGAACTAGAAAAAGATATAAAGTAAATTAAACTGAGATTAAAAGACAAAGTTAATTTATATTGGAAAGAGGAACATAAGTGAAATTTTCCCATCATGTCACGTTTTTGAGATATTTTAGCTCAAACATGTCATTTTCAGCGTATTAAGTTCATTTTTCCCAAACACGTAACCTCATTCAGCAATTTCATTTACGGATTCATTTTCGGTGACAAAAAAATCTGTATAAGAATCATTTGGTCCAGTTCGTGGTCTAGAAAAAGTTTAAATTTGCCAGACAATAATATTAAATCCATGTTCTTTTTAAGTTTATACGCTTATCTTCAATAATCGAAACACTTCCCTGTGGATGACGATAAACGAAAAAACTTAACATTTTCAAAAAATGCAAATACACTGTTATAAAGAATATAAAATATCATAAAACTTTTATATAAAATATTTTTTCATATATCTCATGTTTTAAAGATATTTGCTGAAAATGAAAAAAAATCCGTTATTCTCGAGAGATTGTTTCACCCTCTAAACCTTTAGATGCGCGCATAAAAAAAATATGGGTCTAATATTTTTGGATTTTATGCTTTACAACAAATCCGAAGTTTATCAAAATCGGACAGTTCCGATGGCTCCCTTGTTAGTGAAATTAATGTTTTTAGATGAAAACGGAAATGTGAAGTAAATTTGTGCAGTAAATTAAAACTCCGAGATACAATCGTCAGTGGAAAAAGAGCAAAAAAGGATGACGGGTCTCTCAAAAGCAGGAAGAAAAAGAATGGAACCGAACAATTTGCGAGATTAATCTGTCCGTCTCAATTTCCGTCTCAATTTCTTTTAATCCGTCTACCTCTCGCGGGGAAATGATAGCTGATAAGAAATTAATAAAGGCTTCTTATACAACTTTTGCAGTGCGCAAATTTGAATAATTTAAAAAGCATGTTCTTTTCCTGTCTCTTCCTCCTTTTCGTTTTTAGATAAAAAACTCTTTTTTGCCATCGAGAATAATATCTTTATAGACACATGTGTGTGGTATATTTAATTTTCTGTATATTTAATTTCTCGGCAAATGTATACGTTTAATTTCCTTCGATGCGCTTCCACCTTTCCAAATGTCGCGTCGCAAATTGCACAAACGCTCTGAATTATCGCGTGCAAGAGCAAAGTCAACATCGCGCGTCAGTAAACGTGTGTGCCGGGAATGTATCTTAAAACGGAGAGGGCGAGAGTTCTCGAAACGATCCGGGAGGGCGATTTTAGCGACGTGGGGAAGGAGGTGTCGAGAGGATCGATCGGTCCAATTACGGGAAATGCGGGGACCCGTACCTGCATATTCTGCAGTTTACTTATTTGCTGACGGACCAGACGAACCACCTTGCATTTCGCGTGTTGACAGTTCGCCAGGAACTCTGCGAGGTTCGCCGTCCGATCATCCTGCTCGTCCCGCTCCAGATATCGACAACCGCCGCATGTACCAGCATCGCATATCATTTTCGTTGGCATATCGCAAATGATCCGTTGCGGCGCACAAACCGATTCTTGTGATCTAAAAGAATCATTTTTCTCAGGATTAACCCGCCGCGGACACGGCTGAAGGTGCGAGCAAGTTGGCGTGTAAATTGAATGGCGCGATCGACGGTTTTTGATCGACATTTGCAATTTCATGTGCAATTTCATGTGCATGTAGCGTAAAGGAAAACCGGCGTTTTATCCTCATTCCATTGATTCTCGTCAAAATGACCACATACAACAAAATCACATTCAAAGTTGAGCATTGTCCAACTATAATAGCTAAGCATCGCAGAAATACACGACACAAAGGCTACATTCGCTTTGAGCGTTTTCACGCTGTAAGCTTCATTCTATCTTATTTCCGTATATAATGAGATGAAGATAGAATGAAGCTTACAGCGCGTGAGCGTTCAAAGCGAACGTATCTAAAGTTATACAGCGATGTAGTTTCAAAGTGATAGTGAATTTCAACTAAATTATGGCTAATGAATCTTTAGCAGGTGCAGCAGACAAATAGCAGTTGCAGTTGCACGCATAATAGCAATTGCAGCGGTTATGCGTCGCTTCTAAATATCTCCTGCAAATACTGTATATGTTTGTATTCTTGTATATACTCGATGTATTGTAATCCATTTACAATCAAACATTTACATCAATGTATTTTTTTACCTTCATTCCAATCTGCTTTTCTATAAAAAGCTGCAATATTGCTTTATTTCCATTTCTCCGTCTAAAAAAATTAAGCACTTGTTTGGCGTAAAAATACATTTGGCAGCAAAAATTGTAAGCACTGCACTGTAAAAAAATATATTCTCCGATAACCGACGTTTCTATATTCGTCATCGGTAAAATTAAAAGATAAACAATAGACCATACGATTAATAAAAAAAACATGTCTGAAATTGGATCGAATATATACAATTTAAAGTCTATTTTTTATTTAATTTGCACTTATTCAATTGCTGCACACGAATCATACCAGAGTGAGTAATCGTCAGGTATGTTTTATTTATTTTTCATACTATAAAAAGCCAAATTAAATATTAAAAATGAAGAGAGATAAATACTTTTATACAATGTAGAGTTAAAAATTTGTATTAAGAAAATCACAATTTAAACTTACAAATTTACAATTGCTTTTTCTTAAAAATAATTATTATAACTTAAACGCATACATTATATAATATATACAACGTTGTAAACTTTAAAAATACACATAAATATGTTACTGAAAATATATTCCATTAATACCAGAAATACTAAGCGGTCATTAGTGATCATTTGTATTTTTTAAATTAATAATTTCTTGTGTGGCAGACAAGATTTGAAAACTTTATACTGATAAAATATTTGATTTTTATCATTTTCTTCATTAATTAATTTGTTTATTTAATTCTTTTAATGAATGTGTGCCACATTTTCTCTATTATTTTATTTCCCTACTATTTATAAGTTAGAAAAATTTTATACATAAATATATTTTAAGTCTATCTTTATTATTAATTAAGTCTAGGTTTCCTTTCTGGTGGTGGTTTCATATCTTTTTTCTCAGTTTTCACTTCTTGCTTAATTTCTACGGCTGAAATAAAAAAAATTGTTAATAACACCAAAATAGTGTTAGAATCGAGAAATAAAAAATAAAATAGCATATAAGTTATGCTACACGTACAAGGTTCTGTTGCTTGATGGACTGGCTTTGGCACTGGTAAAGGAAATTTACGAGTAAGCTCTGCAAGTAACATATCCACTCTCTGGCGTTGAAACAACGAGCTAGGTTCCTCGCGCACCGGCGTTTCCTTCTTCGCAGCCAAAGCCTTACCATTTTTGAAATCCCAAGAATAGCCTTTACTGGGGTGATATCGAGAACAGCTGCTGGCCTCATCGAAGGCAGATTGTAGGTGGTGAACTGTGGACAGCTACAGAAGGTATATTTTTTAAGTATAACAATAACTAAAAATGTAATATATAAAATGCATAATGTGTTAAAGAGGATACAGAAAATATTCTGATAACAACCAAATCTCGATAAAAATTTAAATGTATATTTTTTCTTGCTCACCAATCTAGAACTCACGACGGACCCTAAATCTGGAGCTTGGTATACAACGCCAGCTATAATATAATAATCGGCAACCGCTGAAGCTTGAGTTGGCGAATGCCTGAGTTGTTTCCTAATCACATACAGGATTGGCTCTTGCACATGCAAAAGAATATACTCCAAGCCAGTCATATTGCTAGGGAATAACGAGCATTCATGAATATGCTTATAATGATAATATTTATATATTTAATGTTGGGATCGATTGAGATTTACTTCAGTTGATCAGGGCTCAAACGCTGCATCTTGACTATCTCATTGTTACAAGTCCTGTCGTAAAATGGATTACTTCTTTCTGAGAAGTAATCCATGATGTTGCTTGGATTAAGAACGGGAATCCAGGCGCTGTCATGCCAAGACAGGCCCAAAGGATTCTCTATAAAAACAGAAAAAGAATTATGTCAATTATTAAAAACTTGAGTACTGATTAATGATTGTATAAACACAATAGAAACTTATAGATCTTCACCTTGTACCGGAGTTTTTCCGGGCATCATCATCACATCCACTCAACAGAATTGTATAAAAATTGCAATTAATGACACTATTTATCGTGTTAATCTTACTCCAGTCGCGTGTATTGTTTTTTCGGCATTTCTTTTATTTACGTCGATTCTTGCGCACCTATTGACGCTTGTTAGCACTTTCAATCTATAAGCACTATTGATAATATAATTTCCTTTAGTATCTGCTGCAGGTAAAATTATTTTCATAATTAAAAAACTTTGAGGAAAAAATTCATCATACAAACTTCAAAAAATATCTTACAAAAAAGTAACTTCAGACGTCTTTCTAAAATCTTGAAATCATCTTTAAGGCCACTTAGATTAAGATTTAAAAATATTTTAGCAATTTAGGAATAATTGAAATAGAAAAATCATGTAAATTGTACGACATAACAACCGTCGGAAATATTCGTGGATATGCGGTTACGTGCACACGTTTTATCCCTATGGAGGCGCCACTTGACAAATTCCACCTTGAACTACCTGAAACATGTGAGCATTTCTACTGTCATCCTGATGCTCCGGTATTTCGGTGCGCGCCGTTGCGCGACAATGATTCCGTCAAATTTCATTCGGTCTTGTTTCGCTCACCGTTCTGGTTACGGCGATTTTCGAGTCTGTCAATAGCATCGCGTGCGAAAGGAATGTCTTGCTACGAGTGTCTGGATCTGCGAACTCCGTGTGGTTCACAATGTGACCGCGATCGCCTGGTCTCCGAGAAAAACGCGCGCGAGGGTCGCCGTTCCGTCGACCCACAACGAACGACACTTCGCGGCTGATTCCATTGAGATACATCGCCGGCTCGCGCGCTAAATGGCAGAGGTAAACCAAAAAGAAAATTGCAGTTTTGTGTCTGTCCGAACTTCCAGGAAGATCAGCCGGAAGATTCCCTCAAAAAAATCAAAAGTTATTTAATCGACGCCGCGTTTGACAAGTCAGCGTTCGTCAGCTGATTCGTGGACTTTTTCGGCGTCACGGTGACTAGCTGCGATTTACCTTATCCTCGAGAACTATTTTTTTGGATTTTTGCAAGCAGAAGGAACGTTATACGACTTTTATGGAGCCGTAAAAAAAATCATCACGGGAATCTCGCTACTCTGATTTTTGCAACGCATGAGAACGTTGGAAATTTAGTCGATTTATTGGTCTCGGGTTTCACATTCGCCGCTTCATCACGACGTTGTCGCTTTCATAAACCTCTCCCCTCCCTCTTCCTTCCCCCTGGATTCACGTACAATTAAACATGAAGGTTAGAAAATTGTCGTGCAGCTCTTCCTTCCCCTCTATCCCCCTCTGCACATGTGCGCGCGCTCGCGCGAATAAATCGCGTGCAGTTCGTAGTGATGATGAAACAGATTTATTATTCTTTTTTTAAAATCGTTTCTTTTAAACGACCTATAACGTACGTAAGAATTCTATTTCTTTTTTTTAAATGAAATGTGCGTTAAAATTCT
>NW_017296059.1:1634384-1707502 GCF_001594075.2 Trachymyrmex cornetzi
CTCGCGTGGAAGTTTTATTTCATTTTTTTAATAAAAGAGATAGGATATTGTTTATTTTTTTAAATGACCTATAACTGTTAAAGTTCTATATTTAATTTTTTTTTTATAAAAAAGGTGAGATGTTTTTGTTTAGTTTTTAAACTATTTATAACTCATGTAAGGTTTTATTTCATTTTTTTTTAATAAATAGAGTGGGATATTTTTGTGCATTTTATTAAACGGCTTGTTTGCGTTAAAGTCCAATTTTTTCATTTTTTTTTAATAAGGAAGATATTTTTGTATATTTTTTAAATGGCTCAATAATTCGTGTTAAAGCTTTATTTCGTGTTTTTTAATAAACAAGATATGAGATATTTTTGTTCAATTATTTGTTAGATTTATCGATGTAAATTGGATCTGATAAACATATATTTTCACGCTTGCATGCAACATTTGGTTCCTTTCATAATTGAATAATGGATTTTTTTTTATAGAATAAATCAATTCTGACAATTAATTTTTGCGACAATTATTGAGCGACAATTTGAATTTTATTATTGAAACATAAATTTGTTGATTTTTTTTTGAAAAATCGCGAATTTCTCTTTGTTCCTTTTGCATGTCAAGAATTATATTATACATACATGTTTCACTACACGCAAGAGCTCGTCATTGTAATTTCAATCAAGCAAATGGACGTCTTGCTTATATTACAGCTCTCACGAAGCCTCACCGAGCCGGCGTGAATCCGGATTTAAATTCTCGAGCAACGCAGTTCGGTTGTGGTGCATTGATCCGTGGCGTGTTGTCGAGGTAAGCGTCGTGCTTAAAAAATATTTATAAATTAGCAATATTTATTAATTCGATTCGTTCAACACGTTACAGAATGCACTCTGGAGGGGATGATGACACCGAAAGAAATGGCATTGACAGTAGCAATTATGTAATGAGGACATAAACAGGATTTGTAGGTACATTTTTAATTACATTAATAATCATCACTAATCTGTAGATCTTAATTGGAGAAATCCGGCTCTATTCTAATTTAAAATCGTAAACAACTGTTTCTTCGAATGTTTATTATTTAATTTATATAGAATATAAATTTTCATTAAGATGCCCATTTTCATTAATGATAGCGTGCTGTATAAACGATACAAACTGTAATAGCGGTAAAAAGATAATGTCAGTTATTAAAATATCGAGTAATCTATCGAGTAAGGTAGAAATTAACAATAAAAAGAAAAAAATGTGAAAGAACAATTAAAGGAAGAGTTTATATTTCTAAATCGCAAATTACATCTTTTTAAAATGCATAATTTCATATTTGAAGGAGAAGGAAGATGATTTCTATTCGCATTGGTCTTTTAAAGAACGTAAGCTCTTGCTACGCTTTTCGTCAAAATGATTCGAAAACGGTATTTTCGTAGGTCCCGTGATGGAGGACTACACGCCGATCGACGAGGACTTCCCGGGTCGATTGTTGCATCAGGCCGCGCTCTGGGACAACGCTGAGTTGCTGGAGGATCTGCTGCGCGGTGAACACGCGCAATACATCAACAGTAAGGATTCGTGGGGCAGGACGCCGATGCACGCGGCCGCGATCACGGAGAATTCCCGTTGCCTAGATGTCTTGCTGACCGCTGGAGCTGATCCGAATGTCACCTGCGGTCCCCGCGGTCATCATCGGACGCCACTGCACGTTTGCGCGGAACATGGCCACGCCGGCAACGTGGAAACGCTGTTGAACTTTGATGCGGATCTCATGATCCGAGACGATGACGGTCTGAAGCCTATCGACATAGCCGAGAAGAGCAGTCACGACTCCTGCATTCACCTCCTGAAAGCGGCGGCCGAGAAGTATGAGCTTGCGAAACAGGCGACCCACGCTTCCTTACGTGCGGCTTGTATTCAAGGTGACACTGTAGCCGCTCGGAACATCATCCAGGGTTTGTCGACCGATCTGGAATGCGTGGTGAACATGACGCCGAACGGCGCCAACACGCTGCTCTTCGTCGCCTGCGAGAGCGGTCACAAAGACATCGTTCGGCTGCTGCTGGATCACGGTGCCGACTGCAGAATTCATCCGGTCACCAAATATTGTCCACTCTACATAGCGTGTTACCACGGCAAATTGGAGATCGTCGAGCTGTTACTCCGGCATTTTCCCAAGCAGGTGCAACAGCTCACGGTAGAGCGCTGGCTGCCGATTCACGCGGCGACAATAAATGGCCATCACTTGGTGATTGATGTATTGCTCAAATTTGAGTATCCGCAGCACGTTTATCAACGCTACAAGGATCCATCCGGTGAGTTCGAATACGAGCTACCGTTCGACATCAATGCGCAAGACGTCACTGGCCAGCATGCACTATATATAGCTAGCATGCTGGGCAACGTCAAATGCGTCGAGCTACTGTTGGGTTATCGAGTGAAAGCTAGGACGACCAAAGAAGAGGATGGCGTGAATGGCGCGCAGCAACTTCCGGTGTCGAAGCGCAAGATTTCCAGTGGTATTCAGAGGCTGATGTCGTCGTTGAATTTCCGCAGTAAAGCACCTACAGATAAAAAGGACGATAAAATGATATATCCGGTGAATCTGGATCTTTATTGCAACAATGGTAGCGAAACAGCATTGCACGTAGCCGTCAGGGGGAAACACACCGAGGTGGTAAACGCTCTTCTTCAGGCGGGCGCTAATCTCGAATTACCTGTCAAAATTCCATACGATCAGAACGATCCCGACGGTAGTTATTCGAGCGTACTGACGATCGCATGTCAGAATCGCGATGTGAAAATCGCGGATTTACTGCTGAAACATGGCGCCGTCGACAACGAGTGCAAAGCGCTGAAGATTGCTGCACAGAATCGTGACGAGGCGTTGACTGCGAAACTGCTGTCGATCAAGGCTCACCCGGATTCCGAGTATAAGATCAACAAGAAGGCGATGACCGAATGCACGCAGAGCTCACACTTCTCTGCTCTGTCGTCCTTCGGCCACGTCACCTATTCCACACTGTTTCCGAAAACGCCCACAATGATCAATTGGCACAACCAGCAGTGTCATCTCTCGCAAATCCGGCTGCAGTGGTTGATCGACGCAGTATTGCATGTCAACAAGAAGCTGAGTTCGAAGAATAATGATCTAGTGTTGTACGCCATCACGCGGATTGACATCTCTCTCAACTCCATCACCTCCGTACCGTCTACCATGTTTTATTTACAGAGTCTGCGGTATCTCAACATGGCACAGAACAAGATTGACACTCTGACGGCCGATTCGAAGAATCCAAAGGACAAGCTATGCCCGGTTCTGGAGGAGATGTATCTACAAGACAATCGACTGGAGCAGCTGCCAGAATTCATTATGAACTTACCGGCGCTTGAAATTATGGACGTGTCCAACAACAAACTGCAGTGTTTGCCACAGAATTTATGGCGTGCACCCAAGCTGAAGGAACTGAACGCCTCGTTCAATCTACTGCGTGATCTGCCCAGTCAGGCGTCGCAGAATGTGTTAAGGAAACCACAGCGAGGTGAAGAGGCGCAACAGAATGGCACCAACTTTCGCGGACTGGCTGCTGTACCACGAATAGAATCCATGGAGTTCGACTCGTTCACAAAGATCGCGAACGCGCAGGTAATCGAAATGGAAAGGCCACACGTGTGGACCAGTTCGGTCCAGGTGTCGGAGAGGATGACCGATGACACAGAGAACGGCAACAAATCAGTATTAGCGTCATTGAATCTCGCACACAACCTTTTTAACAGCATTCCCGTGGCGTTGCCATGTTTGGCGGTGAGCTTGGTGCGGCTAAACATGGCGTACAATTCTCTACGCTCGATGAGCCACATCACTTCATATCCGGCGAGCTTAAAACAGTTGGATCTATCAAACAATCAGATCACGCGATGGCCCAGTCTACCGCAGGTGGATAGCTCTGACAGCATGGAACAAGCGAATACGGCCTGTTATTGTCCGGCTGTCAACGCACAGTCGCCCAGTATTGTGCCCGGTAATCGACAAACGCCCACATCGATACGTGACATTGTGTTGCAATCGGTGTGTGTACATAGACGGCATCTACGACTGGAGAACCTGCGCACGCTGATCCTGGCGAACAATCTACTGAATCGTATTCAGCTGACATCATGCGACGATGGTGAGATGCCATGCTTAGAGGAAGAACGCGGGGACTCGGACAGAGATCCAAAGATCGGACATCCCGGATCGAAGCTGTACTTGCTCTTTCCCAATGTCAGTATGTTGGATATCAGCAATAATCAATTACGTGAGATACCGCACAACATATACGAGCTAAATAATCTGTCAGTGCTGAACATTAGCGGCAACAATGAGATCGTTGAGTTGCCACCACAGATGGGTTTGCTGGGTCGCTTGTGGAACCTTAACACGCAAGGCTGCCGGTTACAGGAACCACTCAAATCGATGATCGAGTCGAAGAAGTACAAGACGATGGACGTGATCGGTTACCTAAAGTCCATCCTGGAGGACGCAAAGGCATATGCGCGCATGAAACTGATGATCGTTGGTATTCAGGGAATTGGCAAGACGAGTCTTCTGGAGCAATTACGGCAGGAGGGCGAGGTACCGAACAAGAAAAAGGCATCCGAGCACTGGGCCAAACGGATGGGTAATAAGAACATCAACGCGAAGACCGCCAAAGGTACGACCATCTCGACCGTGGGTGTGGACATTGGTGATTGGATTTACGAGAAAAAAGTGCGCGGACAATCGTCCCACGGACCGGTTTACTTCAGGACTTGGGACTTTGGCGGTCAACGCGAATACTACGCGACGCATCAGTATTTTTTATCAAAGCGCAGTCTATATCTAGTCGTGTGGCGAATCACGGACGGTTTCAAAGGTGTCTCCGAGATCTTTCAGTGGCTAGTGAACATTCAGAGCAGAGCGCCTAATTCGCCGGTCATCATTGTCGGCACACATTACGACGTTTCTTATGAGCACAGCGAAGGCCTACAGCAATATATTCGCGACAAATTTATCAACGTAGTCGATGCCGAGAAGTGCGGTCTACCCAAGGTCATGGAAACAATCGAAGTGAGCTGCAAGACGCGTCATAATATTAAGATGTTATGCAATCTTATCTATGACGTTGTCTTCAGTTTGAGATCGCCTGGCAGCAAGGAACTGCTGCTGGAACAGAAGGTCCCGGCGAGTTATTTGGCGCTGGAAGACGTAGTGATTCAATTGGCGCACGACAGGAAGCTGTCCGGCTTGGATCCGGTGCTAAAGGCCGATCAATATTACGCAGCGGTTAATAATGAGCTTCAGAAGTTGCACAGATCCTTCAGAGACCCTGCCGAGTTACATCAAGCGACGTTATTCCTGCACGAGAACGGGATAATCCTCCATTATGATGACGCTACGTTGAAAGACCTCTATTTCTTAGATCCGCAATGGCTCTGCGACATGCTAGCTCATGTGGTCACCATAAGGGAGATCAACCCGTTCGCCAGGTCAGGTATAATGAAACTGGACGATATTCAACACGTATTCAAGTCCTCCACGATATCATCGATTGATACCCAAGGTTATATTGTTAGCTTGCTTAACAAGTTCGAGGTTGCTTTGACATGGGATTGCCGCACACTATTAATACCATCCCTCCTACCGACTGAAGAAGATATTTTGCGCAATAATCAGATAATCAAGGTGCCGGTGAAGACGCGCGGTTGGCATGTACGTGTGAAGAAGATCACGTCGCCCATGTTCGCGTGCTTGAGTGCGCTAACCAGTGACAATAAAAATAACGCCGAATGCGTGCTCACGTCAAGATCGCAGCCCGATTGTTCTGTCACTAGACTATTACTTATGTCATATTTTCCCAGTGGTTTTTGGTCCCGACTGATCACTCGGATCCTCGCGGATGATGCCATCGTCGATATCGTCATGTCGTTTCTGGCGCCATTCAAAGATTTTGTCGATGACAATATTTTCGCTAGTTTGCTAGATCTACAGGCCGAGTGGGTGCTCTGGCAGACGGGGATCGAACTGCGATACTCGGGCATTACCTTATTACGTCTAAAAGAAGTTTGCTATAATCTGAAGAACTCGCCGTACGATTACAGACAATTTAAGTTCAAGTTAAAACAAGACGGTATTTGGTGCACAGTGGACCTGAAAAATTCCGCCATTCTAGAAATTTGGTTTCCAGTAGATACTTTGGTGATTAAACAGCCCATCATGTCCGATTCTATGGATGAGGAACCGATGGGCTACCAAGCGATCGTGGTAGAGCCACGGCCAGAAAGTATGCCACAGTTGATGGCATTGATCGTCGATCACATCGACATCTTACTGGAAGATTGGTATCCGACACTAGGCACGCGTTTCGTCCACACATCGGAAGGTAAACTGCTAGTCACAAGATTGATACCGTGTCCGCGTTGTTTACTCGGCAACACCGAGAATGGCGATGGCGAGTCAAGCGACAGCGATGGCCGACTGATCGAAGACATCCAGAAGTACTGCGCCATGAATCGCACCGAAAGACAGAGTCAAGACAGCTACAAGTCCGACGGCGATAGCGGCGTCGGTTATGACAGTCTGACGTCCAGCAGAATGCCGTCACTCGAGGGACATCCGGATATGTCAAAGCAGCAGAACTCGAATCCCGAGAATACTCTTGCATACTCCTGGATGGTGGAGGAATGCATACTGGCAGCGTACAGCAACAAACCCATCAGTTGTCCGAAGCATTCAGAGATCCCGTTGTCGCACGTCGCGCCGGACATCATCTTCATGGATTTGGGCGTCAAACACCTGATTAAGTCGGAGGATTTGAAGCGGGGCAAGTTACTAGGTCGTGGCGCCTTTGGTTTCGTCTTTCGTGGCAGTTGCCGACTACCCGGCACGCATATCCGCGCCGACGTGGCCATCAAAATGTTGCAACCAGTCTCGCCGGGTCCAAATTCTACGCAGTCGGCAATCCTCGCATACAAAGCATCACAAAGTAAATGGGACCGTGACCCGCTGCAGTATGCTTGCAAAGCGTATTGTATGGCGCGTCAAGAACTCAATATTTTGCTAACACTCAGGCATACTAATATTGTGCCGCTGATAGGTATAGTCGTCAGTCCTCTGGCTCTCGTATTGGATCTGGCACCTCAAGGTGCGTTGGATGCTGTTCTAAAAAACTATCGTCGTTCCGGTGCTAAGTTGGATCCTTATACGCTTCAGGCGATAATCCTTCAGGTCGCTAAGGCTGTGGAATACCTGCATCAGCAACATGTCATTTACCGCGATCTCAAATCGGAGAACGTATTGGTGTGGCAGATGCCGTTACCATTTCAAGAGAATCCGGAACCGGCGCACGTCAAAGTCGCTGATTACGGTATTTCGAGACTGACGCTGCCTACAGGAGCGAAAGGTTTTGGAGGCACAGAAGGCTTTATGGCGCCTGAGATCATCAGATACAATGGCGAGGAGGAATATACGGAGAAGGTGGATTCGTTTTCGTTCGGCATGTTCATCTATGAGCTCATCACACTGCGCCAACCATTTGAGGGTCACGAGGCGGTGAAGGAGTGCATTTTGGAGGGCGGTAGACCACCGCTCATGTACCGTGAGACTTTCCATCCGTGCTACGCGCTCGATTTGATGGTGATATGCTGGGCACAGAACCCGAAGGATCGACCGACTGCCAGTCAGATTGTCTCAATTGCCTCCGCGCCCGAGTTTACGCATCTGATAGATGTCACTCTGTTGACAGAACGCACGCAGGTGACTGCGGTCACTATGACTAATCATTGTGGTAACGGCGGGTCAAATGATGCAACAGAGAGTCTAAACAGCGATGAGATCTGGTTCGGACATAATAACGGTGAGGTGGACATGCTGTTAGGTACTCAAAAGGGCTGGCTGCGCCACGTACGCATTGAAACACCTGTGATACCGTACGCCATGTGCGGCGTGGACGGCTATATCTGGATTGGTGACAATGCCGGTCAGATACACGTCTATTTATGTGGTAACTTTGGTTGTGTGGCCAGTTACAATCTGGAGGCAGATCATAGCCGGGAGTCTAAAGTAGTCGGGCTGATTCACCTGGAACAGTTGAAGCAATTTGCTGTGGCTTTGCACAGCGGCCGGATTTTTCTGCTATCCAACACGTTCATGCAGATGAAGAAGACTGAGGTCACCGGCGGCAGCAATGGCACGGAAATGACGCGCCACAATGCTGACGTCAAGACCTACTCGCTTGCCGCAGTCTGCCGCAAGAGACGTGTGCTGGAGCTCTGGGCTGGCCAAAGTTATGGCCGGATATCCATTTACACTCTAAAGGATGGCAACCTGGCTGACACGACGCAGCTGTCTCACTGCTCCGCCAATGACGCCGCGATGAAGAATCTGTTTGCCACGTATCTGATCGGTGTGACGACCGAAAGCTTCGTTTTCTCGTACACGTATCCAGGCTGCGTCGTATATCAATGGGACGTAGACAGCCGACAGATCATCAATAAACTCGACATGTCTAAACTGGTACCGTGTTCCGAGAGTCTCAAGTCCATCGCTATCGAGGAAAATTTATCGTCGGAAAAGTGTCAAGTAACCGCACTCGAAGCCAGCTGCGGTCAGTTATACATCGGCACTACCTGGGGCTGCATCGTCGTTGCCGAGTGCAGTACCCTTCGTCCCGTCACTGTGTTCCGGCCGTTCGAAGGCAAAGTCTGCCAGATTGTATCCCTCAAGTCCACCGACAAGAGGAAGACGGTACTGGCGACCGTCGGCCAGGGATATCGCAGCCTGATCGCGCGGTATACCGACTTCCCTTTGAAGAGTCTGGAGAACGAGGAACTCAGGCACGGTATGTACACCTTGCTTTGGAGATCGGAAAACTGGTCGGCAGCTTGATTCCCTCGGAGATCGTAAGGTCCACATCCTCAGGTGCATTTGGCGATCGTTTTTTAGCATTACACGCGATCCGTCTGACTTTATCTTATACAAAAATAATGATATAATAAATAAGCTACATTTAATGAACAGAATGCGTAGTAAGAAAACAGATCTACTCTGGTCCGGCGATTTTTCAATGAGTACCGATAGAAAGTTTTCATTACATGGACATTCGGTGCCAATATACGAGTGGTTATAATTCGGTATGGCGAAAATTCGAAGAACGATAAAGTTCGTGATGGGATCACACGGTTTTCTTCTTCGGCAACATAATACCGGAAGTGCTTAAATGGTGCGAGGTTCAATTGAGCAATATATGAGCTCAGCAGTGAATCTTATACGTCCAATATTATAGTATCTAGTACGTAAAGGATGTTGATTGCGCTAATAAGCGTGCTCGAGAAAGGAACCATATTTATAAAGATCGAAAAAGGAAATGACATTACAAGTCTCACGAAACTCGAGTTTTCCCACGAGTACTCTTATTAACGAACACCCTGCATCACAGGCTATAAGCTGATATTCTTTCGTTCGTCCAAATCACAGCATTACCAAGTATAAGAGAAAAACATTCTTATTTTGTATAAAACTAAATACTAAGCAAATAATCTAATGGTATTTTAACGTACGTTTCTGCTTGCGTAAGTATATAATCGGACTCTACGAGAGTCGCGCTATATAAATATATTATATAACTAATGGAAGAGATAACGTAATGCAATCTGTTTTTCGTCATTGCAAGACACGGGATAAAAGAAAAATGTTTTTCGAATATTAATTGATATTAGTTGGTTAGATAACAAAGAGCTATTTTTAGCATCATCAATATTACTTTTTATAATATCTCGTTAGTATTAAGATTTCGATAAGTTTTACTGCTGAAATTAACGTCGTAATCTTGAGTCGATATAGAAATACGATTTTTAAATCATACTATCTTCGCGATTTAGTTACATCACGTCCAAAATAATATCTTTCACTGCACTGTAAGTTTTTACAGAGATTAAAGCTGTTTTCTTTTTAGGAGACACGATCTCAAGTATCGTTTTATCTTTGTTATTCATTGAATGAGAAAAAAGAGGGTAGAATGAGGTTTGTGTCTTCTAAAAGGAAAGCAGCCTAACTCTAACCGAACCGAAGGTTGTGGGACATGATGTATAAATATATATTAACATTAATCTACATTCTACTACAATACTACAATACTACACATACACATTAGAAGCATCTTGCTCAATAAAATCATTAGTGCCTGTGTTTCCACCAATGTAGATTAATCTCAAACTTTTCATCTTTTTCTAAAAGCCAGTTTTCATCATTTCGATTAACTTAATAGGCCAATTATTTCATTGAAATTGACTATCACAGTTGACACTTAATCGATCAAGTTAATATTACAGCCAACTCTATCTCTTAAAATTAGCAAAAGATGAAGAATAAGTTGAACCGAGATTAATCTTTATTGGTGGAAACGGGCATAGATCTCGACTCATTTTATTTAATTATAGGAATAATCAGTGTATCCCAAACGTAATCGATGTGATATGAAATACTCAGTGAAAAAAAGAACGTAAAATATTGTCATAAAAAAGTTGTTATATTATTTTTAATTATAATGCTCTTTAATTACACTTATCGATAAGTTCTTCTATTTACTAGAAATTTTTTTTTGCTTGATAGATATTCGTTTCTTCTCTATATATTTAAGCATTTTTTATATCTTTCAATAGCTTATAGCAATAAAATAAAAATGGAACGTAACATTGTAATACAATACAATACATTTGCACATTAAATTCGCCCGTAACTCATTTAAACGAGAAGCGGCATTTAAAGGGCTAAATGGATATTATCTTTAGGAAATGTGATGTGGGTTGGCCGAAAATATTTTCAATAACGTACGATGTGTACATCTTTGGCTGTTATTCTCAAACCGACGCGTTCGGTGCACTGATTCTATATCTTTAATTTATATGCAGCGTATTTTATATTTATTTTTTTAACTTTGCTGGTACCTGCAGCGCGTAAAGCGAATCACAGTGATATACGCAGCTTATATCCCCTTTTTTATAATATGACTATTGTAAAGAAATGTGATTGAAGTTTGGAGTGTTCATAAAGCGAAGATTAAAAGTACGTCCAAACTAAACAGACAGACAATTGATCTCTCGTATGTACGTATGATCGAAAATGTTCTATGCTTGTTTGGAAAATAGGATAATGTCTGAAATCATTGACGGTAGAAAAAAAATAATTTGTTGAGATTCCGTACCCTGAAGGGCTCCAAATAATTAAAAAGTCCCGCGCATACCCCTGTATGTGCGATCACAAATTTCCTACGTTTGTCCCGGCAATCGGTGTCAAAATCTACAAGTGCGAGAGCAATGCCTAAAATCATTGACGCATCAAACTTCAATCACAGTAAAGGAATAGAAATTATCACCCTATACAATTACCCTGCATTCGTTTACGCAGCGGTTAGTATTACTTTATCCTTGTTGTTCACAGAGTGTTAAACAAGGATTAAATGATACTCTGCGCTAACCGCTGCGTAAACGAATGCACCCTTATTGTCACATATGCCTTGGAATATGATTAATGTTGTGTAACGAATAATTAATTATTGCGACTGAAAATTCTATGCGATTGATCTCCGTACATTAAGTATATCATTGTAAATTCATGTTTACTCATCGTGAGAATCATTATGGTTATCATCTCATACTTACCGACATAAGTTATAACTTTGCAGAAACTCATTGTTATTTAATGTATTGATTGTCACGAAATATAAACACTGTTGTTGAACAAGACTCGTTAATTATATCTACTTCTATCAGTATCACAACAGTAGGATAGCATTTAACACAGATATCAGATGTTAAATAATGAGATCTTTATTTACAACAGAACTTATGGTAAGAATATATTTTTCTAGTCACTTAAGAGCTTCTGGATGAATTGGAACTTGATTCATTCTCCTTCCTCGATTCTATTTTTATTTCCATCTCAGAAACGTACTGCTTCATCGCTCGCTCGTATGCTTTATCTTCTGACAATTCTTCCTATCAATTAAATGTATTCTTAGTATTATTGAAAAATTAATTTAATCGATAGATTGAATAATTTACCTTGTTTATCTTTTGGTACATGGATAGAAAGTTCTGCGTTGCAGATTTTACATTTTCGTTTGCCAAATTAGTAGCTGGTATAAATTTCTGATCTTTATGAAACCTTCTGTAACAGAAAATATATTTACATAGCATAATATAAATATTTTATTGAACATATTAAGATATGTCTTACGATCGAATAAGATCCTCTTCGTAAAAGATAGGTGTAACTGGTTTCTTTGGCAACCGTCTGTCGAATTTCGGTTCGTATTTCGGGGGAAAAGCTTCATACACTACCAACCACAATGGCGCGTCTTCCTCTTTTATACCTTTGCCTTTTAATAATGAAGCAATTCTGAAATATATTCCATTATATAGTGCAGACATTATTAGAAAATGCTTAGATCATTCATTTTTAAAGTATAAGAACCTAGATATGATGAAAAGCACAAGCATAATAAAAAATACAGATAATAAGAAGTTATAAAGGAACAAGGAATAACACACAATAGATTTCAAGCTATCAGAAACTGTGTACCAATGCACAGTAATTTTTGGTAGATTGAAATTTATCGTGTATTATTCCCTATTTCATGGGCATGCATTCGAAATATTTTTATTTAAGACACATTATTTGCAATATAAGTATATTTTATATTTTGTATTTCAGTGGAGCATATAAAAGTATTATGTATTTTGTATTTAAAATGGAAAGATTAAAAGCTTTGTATTTTGTAATTTAAATAATAAGAATATCAATCTTAGTATTCAAAATACAAAATACTTCCAATCTTTTGCTATTAATGCTGAGATACAAAATACTTTTATATGCTTTCATAAAATACAAAATATATTTTCAAGTGCTCTACTGAAATATAAAATACAAAATACTATTGTCTTATAAATACTATTTTTCAAATAAAGATTTTTTTAAATACATACCCTACCCTATTTGTATTTCTAATAACTGAGTTTTTCATTGTGTTCTAAGACCATTAACACTTGTAGATTTAAATTCTAAAGAGAAGTGCTAAAGAGAAAACTTGTAGACTTAAATTCTAAAGATGATGTGATGCATAAACAATTTAATATCAAGATAATATCTCTAATTCAAGATAAAATAATAAAACATTGATTTCTCTGCAGTTTCTTTACAACTATTAGTTTAATTTCTAAAATAACTTTGAATGTGGACTCACCGGGTATATATAGAGCCAATTTTCTCTAGTCTGCTTTGTGCCATCGTGTATTTCTCTGACGTTTCCACGAACGGATTGAAAACAAAACCAAGGGTCAACCCGCTTAACTTTGCAAACTGGACACCCACAAACTAAAACATAACCTTTCAAGCATACCGTCTAAACATATCGTCGCCATTTTTAAAACGTTACAGTCCGAGAAACCTGACAGCAAATTTCCTAGAAATTACATGTGAAACAACTAGGGTTTTTTCGGCGCAACGATTTAGCTCGCATGTGTTTTCCCGCGTAAATGGCAGAGAATGTCTTGGAATAGCTTCTCTTTCAAAGGGTTTTGGATTTCTCAGGTATTTATTTTACGAGAATTTACAGCACGATAAGTGTCGATTGCCCACCGCAAAAATGGATACGGAATTCGATCAGAATCTGGAGCAGATAACGCGCGAATATGTTGACTTTCTGGATGATGTGGTAAGTATCGTCAAAATTTGTTGTTTATAACGCTTACTTGGCTACAATTTTTAATTGTATTTTAATCCTCTGTAATAAATTTTTTTGCTTATGGAAAAAATACGTAGTGTGGTAAATGAAAAATAATTAATAAATCCCTATAAGAAATAAGTACGTAGATGAGTACGTAACTTCATCCTTACTTCCAAGTCACATGGCGTTATTAGAAGATTAAATGTCACAATTTACTAAGATGATGTTTGCTTTTGATTGATACTTTTATGAAATCCTTTGTGCTCGTTATTTTTATAGGAAGACCAAAGCATATATGCCACTTTGATTAAGAATATGATGCAGGAAGATAAAAATAGATTAGTCGTAAACATTAATGACTTAAGAAGAAAAAATCCTGCCCGTACAGCAAGGTAATATAATAGATTTGTCTCTTTAGCTCTTACCAATATACAGCATGAACAAATTGTATAAACTAAAATATTAAAGGTAATTATAAGAGTAAATTGTGTTGCAGTTTGTTGAATAACTCCTTCGACGAGCAATTGGCATTTCAGAACGCCCTGAAACAATATATCTCAAGCATAGACACTGATTATACCAAGAGCAACAAAGAGTTCTTTGTAGCTTTTGAGGGCAGCTTTGGAAACAAGCATGTCACACCGAGAACGCTTACCTCTCGTTTCCTGGGTAACTTGGTGTGTATGGAGGGTATCGTCACAAAATGTAAGTAGTAGAGAAAAGTAAAGAATTTAATTTCTGCATAGAATTATAGAATTTATCTGATTGTGAGTTTGTTCATATAATCTTGTATTAATAGATTTGTTCGTGTGTTACATTTGTCAAGTTTTATGAAAAATTTATATTTATGAAAATAACATCACATTTATGAAATAAAGATACTGACAGAGCGAATTTAATTTTTGCTCAGACTTATTTATAGAATTTATTAGATTCTATTTTTTTATAATTCTCCTTTAATAGATTTATTCATGTGTTAAATTTGTCAAGTTTTTTATGAAATTTATATTTATAAGAATAACATCATTTTTTAAATGAAAATGTTTATCGTAGGTTCATTAGTACGACCGAAAGTTGTAAGGAGCGTCCATTACTGTGACGTGACCAAAACAGTCCTGGAAAGAGTCTATTCAGATCTAACTTCCTTGGAGGCATTTCCTCACTCTGCTGTCTATCCAACTACTGTAATTATTCCTGCCATGTAAATGAAATGTAAAGAAGTATTTGCTGTTTAGTTTGAAGATTCATTTTTCTGCGTAACAGGATGAAGCTGGTAATCCGCTTGAAACGGAATTTGGCTTGTCGACTTACAAGGATCATCAGACGCTCACTATACAGGAGATGCCGGAAAAAGCTCCAGCCGGTCAATTACCACGAAGCGTAGATATAATTTGTGATAATGATCTAGTAGACTTATGCAAGCCTGGAGATCGAGTGCAGATTGTTGGAAACTATCGGTGTCTGCCGGGAAAACAAGGCGGATATACAACCGGAACTTTCAAGTATGTTTCAGACAAGAATCGAGAATTGTTTCCTAGTTTAATTAGGTCTCATAACCGTATATATTTATCTCGAAACTCACCGTAATAATTATCATTGTATAGGACGGTTCTAATTGCTAACAATATAATGCAACTGAGTAAGGAAGCTAATCTTGCGATCAGCCATGACGACGTAACTATGTGCAAGAAATTGGCTAAGAACAACCCCTGCAAGAATATCTTTGAGCTTCTCGCCAAGTCCCTTGCGCCATCCATACACGGCAATGAATATATAAAAAAAGCGATTTTGTGCCTCCTTTTAGGTGGAGTGGAGAAGATTTTACCAAACGGTACGAGGTTGCGAGGGTAAGCTTTTTTGCACAATTTATAGTTTCACTGAAAAACAGACTTCAAAATCCTCAATAGCTCTGTGCACATCGCACAGTGTTCACTAATGATGATTGTGTAATAATATAATCAGATCTTTTTGATATATGCCAGAGACATAAATGTGTTACTAATTGGAGATCCATCAGTGGCCAAGTCGCAACTACTACGTTATGTGTTATGCACTGCTCCACGAGCAATTCCAACCACTGGAAGAGGATCTTCCGGCGTTGGTTTAACGGCGGCGGGTACAGTCGATCAAGAGACTGGCGAACGCAGACTGGAGGCGGGCGCGATGGTCTTGGCGGACCGCGGTGTCATTTGCATCGACGAATTTGATAAAATGTCGGATATTGATAGGACGGCGATACACGAGGTGATGGAACAGGGAAGAATCACGATAGCCAAAGCGGGAATTCACGCCAGCCTGAATGCGCGCTGTTCGGTACTGGCGGCCGCGAATCCTGTGTATGGGAGAGTAAGTTCAAATCGTTTTGAAAAAGCTATTTGTATCTGATTCTGTTCAATGACAAAATTTAAACTTATACATTTCTGTGTAATTTACGAAAAATAAGCTTGAGTTGGATTCGTCTTTTAGCAAAAATATTTTTATATTAAAAATTGTATATTTAATTTTTAATTGTATATTTAATTGTTAATTACTCACATAAAATATAATATATAATAAATAGATTAATATATTAATTATTAAGTTAATTTTAAGAAATATATGAATATTATTTAATGAAAGCTCTCCACATTTTTAGTACGATCAGTATAAAACTCCCATGGAGAATATCGGCCTGCAAGATTCTCTATTATCGCGTTTCGATTTACTCTTCGTTGTGCTGGACATAATTGATTCGGATCAGGATCATATAATTAGCGATCACGTCGTCCGAATGCATCGATATAGAAGTCCTCTGGAACAGGACGGGGAGGCTCTGAGCTTGGGCTCAAAGTTGGATATGTTGACTACGAAAAATCCGGATGATGTAGCTACCGAGGAAACCCAGTCCCAAGTTTATCAGAAATACGATCCACTTTTACATGGGAAAACGCGTTCTAAAAAGTAATCCACTTTTATCATATTATATTTTGTTACATTGAATCTACGAGCTTTGATTCAATTGGTCTTATAACAATACGAAGCTCTAATTATGTAGATTTTATACAAGAAACTTATGTTTCAAATTTCTTTCTCAGCGACCAGATCCTCACTATACAGTTCATGAGAAAATACATACACATTGCACGGTGCATGAAACCCAAACTCACGGAAGAAGCTAGCGCCGTTATTGCAGAGGAATACTCGAGACTTCGATCGGAGGATATGGTAGAATCCGATGTTGCGAGGGTGAGTAGAAGGAAAACTCCAGACTTGAATTTTAAAAATATACAAATGCGTGTTTGACATTTTTTCGAATAATTATCAGACTCAACCGGTGACCGCGAGAACCCTAGAAACGCTGATTCGGTTATCTACGGCGCACGCAAAAGCACGACTCTCAAAGAACGTGGAAAGCGAGGATGCACGCGCCGCGATAGAGCTCGTACAGTTCGCTTATTTCAAACGCGTGTTGGAGAAAGAAAAGAGAAAACGGAGACGTCAAGATAGCGACGCGTCGGAGGCTGCAGACGAGATAGAGGAGAGCAAGCAGGCGAAGCGCTCTAAGAGGGCGAAAAAGACAGATTCGGATGAAGTCGATCCATACGAATACGATAGTGACGACGACTATATCGAACAAGCAACAACAAGAATAACCAGGTCACAAAAAGTCAGCACGCACACGGATTCGCACAGCACGGAAACTGAACGTCCGGAATCTTCCGTTTCCGAAACAACCACCGTTCCTCAAACAGCGACTGCAACAATCACGCAGAAAAGGTAATTTGCTGTTAAATTAATTATGCTTTATAAATTAGTAGAATCATTAAATAAATAGTTATATAAATTTTATTTATACAATTATTACGTAATGACAAAATTAATATAATCATTAATTAAATAAATGATTTTTTCTCGCGTGATTTTCTTTACGCCTTAAATTTTCAACATGTTATTTTTATATTTTTATTCTGTTACGTGTCTGTTAAAACAAAAAAATGAAAGTTGCAGAGAAAGTATATTAATTTCTTTCTAATTTTAGACTTGCGATCTTCAAATCGTCACTTAACAAATTGTTCCAAGAACGCAGGGTTCAGAATATTCCGAAGACAGAAGTCATCGATCATCTAAACACAACACTTTCTCTGAACTTCACATCCGATGAAATTAACGCCGCTATTAACATTATGACGGATGCAAATCAGATTATGGCAGTGGAAGACCTTATCTTCTTGATATAAAACGTTTTTATAATGTTTCGTTATTATGTTTTAAACAATAACCGAAGCAAGTGATATTTTTAGACTATTTATCAGGTAAAATAAAATTCCTAATCACTCGCTGTAATTGATTAGATATGAGAAACAAGAAATCATTCATAGGTACAATGAATAATTTTAGTTTTTTTTAAATAATTTATGCAAACCTTCTGGACACAAATATTTTTTTATACCGTTTATAATTATTGCTAGGAATCGAATAATAATATGTACACGTTTATGAATAATGATATCTAATAACATTTATTTGCCCTATACTCGATAAGACAATACATTGGCACATAAACTAGCAACAATCATCAACATTCATTACAGTAAACGTAATGCGGTTCAAAACGTTAAATCCGTTTTCCGCTTCTGTAAATATATTATGTATATGCATAACATTCATCGTGCGTGTGTGCGTATGCGTATTATTGCGCTAACATCGATCGCGTTTCGCTAAAGGTTCGTTTCACAAATTTACTTGCGACCTACTCGCACATCGTCTCGTTACAAAAACTTACGACAGTCGTATATTTAATATATAAATGCTCCATTTATCTCTCGTATGTTCAACATACACAATATAGAGAGCCGACGCAATCGCGTTTCAAAATAAATTATGCCCTCCGCTAAATAATTCTCTTGATTGCACAACCCTCCTGTTCAGTAAAGCGACACCCGTAACAGCGTTACTATATTAATTAATTAACAGAGATAATAACATCAACGGTCACGCTAAAACTTTTATAACTGTCAATATCAAATCAATCGCGTAGATCTATGATACAGGCCTTCGGGACGTATTCTTGTTGTAAGGAGGAAAGAATCGACGATCTGCAATGTCCTAACATTTTCTTTTTTTTTTTTTTTTCAGACAGAATCAGTACCCTCTTCACGACAAAAATATCTACGACGAATCCTATGCTAATTGTACTCACAGTTGCCCTTAATAACACCATAATCGACTTTAGCTACTAACTCTCACAATGATCAACTTCGTGTCGTACAAAATTTACTACATACAATTATAATTATCTCGAGACATTTTAAAACTAGCTGATGATGCATGAATGATAGTACGTGAATGATGTACGGAAAAGTTCTTCAAAACACATATACATCGAAATCTTTTAACAAACTGATATTTCGAGGATTCAAGCATTTTTATATGATTTGACATACGGCAGTGATGTTCCGAATTCGATACGAAATGTCGCGAGTATATGTGTGTTTTGATAATTATAATTCTTTCTCTCTCTCCCTCCTTCCCTCCCTCTCTTCTGGTAGGAAATCGATTTTTCTAACACGATGAGCTTCGATGAAACGAAAGATTTGAACATTTTTGCTCGCTCTATGCACACTGCCTTGGACGTAGTAAAATATTAATATGGCTTTCAGCAGTGAAGGTGGCGAATTGCGATCGAAGCTCAACGCATTAAAGTTCCTCGAGCTTGGGCGAGTGATTAAAATTATTAGGCACATACCACATTTCTCCTTGGATCTTCATCCTCACTGAATTGCAAAATTCTTAGGCTAAGAATTCGTCTTTTCAATTGCTAAAAGTAGGAATCCTCAGTTCACAATCTGCTACGATCGTAATCTATGTCCATGATTTTGAAAAGTTCAGAGTTCGTCCTCGCTGGACTCGCTGCTGTAAGCCAATTGTTCCTTCCACCATTCTCGAACTTCCAACATAACGCTGGAAACTTTAGGCGCGGTTGCTTTGTTGTTCAACGCTTCCCTTGCCTGCCTGCTTTGCTCCGTATTTTCCGTCAAATGATGCAAATTATTTTTCACCATTGCTACAAAAAATAATCCGAAATAACTCTGTGCCAAAGATAATTAATACGACACATTGTACGAAAGCCAAGTGATCACTTTAGCTTACCTGGCGGTCTGCTATTCCTCTTCTTCGACGCTGCGATTTTATCCTTCTCGGATCGAACAGATGCTGGATCCGATAAGGTTGGTGCTAGGTACTTCCTTCCCGAAGCACTTCCTATGCTGTCCGATCTTGGAAGCACCATGGGTTTCTTGGCCCTGTATTTTGGAGCTTCGACGTCCTAACAAGATAACAAATTTTGAAAACAAGATAACAAATTTTTTTCATCAAATTATATAATTTTTATTACTTTTTTGAAATCATAGTGATGGTACAAATTCTAATTTTCATAAATATAGAAGTTGATATACTTAAAAATTGTTTTAACAAAAAATGTCACTGTTGAATATCATAGATTTGTGACATAAAAATATCAGTTCACATTTTTCTACAAGAAATGTTTGGGGTGTAATAGAGCAAATAAAGTGCGAGATAAGATGCACCTTTATTTCAATCTCCTCTTCACGATCAACACTAACTTCCTTGCCTTTCTCCTCTTTACCCTTCTCTATATCTTGAGGTGGCACAGCCGCATTATTTGTAGCGCGAAGACCGGCGATAAGACTGTTTTGTTTCTGCAAAGAAAAAAAATTATTTAATTTTTTTGATACGATTTCAGATTAAGTCATCCTCACCGCTCGTATCTTCTTCAGACAGCCCTGTAACCAAGTTCTGATGGTTTGCTTAGCTACTTCCTCCTCGATTATATACTCGAATTCTTGCCGTGCAAGAAGTTCTTCCAATTGGAGCGCTTTCCTTATATCCACTGAGCGATACGATAACATACTAAAAAATTTTAAATAAGAAAACATTGTAAAATATTCGAATAATGTAAAATATAATATGAGTGAAAAATTCACGAATTGAAATATTTAAAACATCTAATAAAAAAGAAGCTACGTCCTATAGAAGATCTGAGAAAATCTCAAGCATATAAAAATTTTACTTGACAAGCTATAAATGTTTAATATTTCACATGGTGGGATAACACTTTAGTTGCTTATGATATAATTATGACATTAGTTCCGTTTTTTAATTGCTCTTAGATTATTAGGTTAATTGTATTCTTAACTGAAGAAGACTCTGCGAGTCGAAACGTTTTAATGTATAAGAATTGAGTGATATTGTATCTCAAATATATATTTTTATGGTAATCTAATAACTTTTATGCTCATTTTTGGTCGTTATCTTGTTGTTTTGCTTTGTCAAATAATCGATTGTTTTATATTATTGTTTAATATGTCATTTACAATCCATATTGTGAAACTTACTTAATAACGTCGTGAAAGGTAACATCTTCGCCATTGTGCAATCGTTCGAGTTCGTAGCACATGTATTTGAAGAGCAGGCGATCCTTTTGTGGATCGGTCTCCAATCTGCCTTTCAACAATCGCAAGATAAACTTCACCTGAAATCCGCAAACATCAGCATTTGCTTCTTAGGAATTGGTGTATTATTTCGTTAATATAACATCGATTCACGATAAAATCATACCCGCTTCACCGGTATAACACCTTTCTGATGATTATCAACGACATTCCACGTGTTCTGAAAGTTTCTTATATCTGCGTACGATAATAACGCGTCCTCTTCATTTGAATAGAATAAAGAAAAGTTCTCCATGATAATAGCTGTTCGAAAAGAAAAATGTTCAATCTTTGTTTTATTCCTTTTAAATTACTCTATAGACATCTAATTAAAATATGTATATATATATATATATACATATTATCGAACAGAAAAATTAGATTGAAGCCACTATATAATAGAATATTTTCTGTTAAACAGTCTCCTTTCTTGTCTGATCTAAGACAAGAAAAGAAATACAGTGTGACTTTTTAAAATCTAACCAACGTGATTTTGTGTTCTCTCAAGCTTCTTTGATGTATATGTACAAGTATATTGCATACATACCCACTAAAAGATTCAAGACGATGTAAGTAATGATGACGTAAAAGGTGCAAAAATAAATTAGAGAAGCGTGGAAATTGCCGCAGTCCGTTTCCCAGTAATTATCCGCCGGCGTGCAATAGGGTGGTTGTATCATGCAGTCGTGCATAATTTTGTTCCAATCCTCCCCCGTCACTATGCGAAAGAGCATCGCCACGCCGGTAACCGGTGATTCGAAATTAGCGCGTCTAAATTGCAAAGAGATTATTTCTGACATATCAAGCGGAAAAAAGCAGAGCAAGATAAAGAAATATTATAATAGAGTGAAAAAGAATTTAATACTAGAAAAATTATATTGGGAGATTTATATTAAACATTGCGCGTGTATATTTTATATATCTTAAAATCGTAGACAGTGTATACTTTTCTCACCTTCCTATGCCTTCTCCGTACTTCACCGTGCCAAAGATTATAGTGCCGGCTAACGCGTAGAAGAAGACAAGAAGAAACATGCCGAATATGATGAAGAAGCTCTTGCAGACGGACACACCAACCGTCAACATTAGCATCTTGAGAGTGGTGTGTTTGCCGGTGATGGTGAAGAACCTCAAGATTACGACCATAAATCCAATCACGTAAGATAGATCGTTCTGAGATACAATAAAACATGATAATACCATGGGAATGAACGACAAGTGGTAGACGAAGAAAAAATACGACAAAGGATTCTTGACGACGAGCGTACCTGCATTGTGCAGTGTATGATTATCCAAATAACGCCTACAACTGTCACGAGCAGATCGTACCTGTTTCTCCTGGATTGCCAATAACCACGCGGTGTAAAAGCAATGTTTTTCATAATTACTTCCACAAGGAACACCAGTGTCAGAATCGTGGAGACCATAGCCAGAGCTTCTGTGTGTTCCTCTTCGAGTCTCCACTTCAGATGAGCAAGATAAAAAAAGAGGAAAGATAGCAGATTAAACACGAGCAGGCATGTTACATTTATTTTTACCGGTTTAATGATGACAAGGAACAAATGATTCAAGAAAAGTCTTCTTACGATGTTCGTTGAAGTTGCATATTTCTTTTGATATAGATCAAACGCTTGATTCTATGTAACAATGTTAATAAATCCATAAAAAACTAAATAGAATATCAGGCTAGTCTATAAAACTATTTTTCCTAATTTTGTGATTAATCTTTGCGGTATATGACGCGTAAAAATTATGATTTAGCACAATTTTACACAATTCCAAGCATACACTTACTATAATTAATAATATTCCTAAAATTAATACATATTTTTGTAATTCAATTATCAATAAATAACCTATTTAAAACCACGAGTGGATAGATATTGTGTTAAGTAAAAATGAAATGATTAAAGAAATAATCGGCCTTGAAAAATATCGAATCTCAATCTATATCCAAATATTACTTTGTTCAACTTACAGAAACGCACAGAAGAGCGCTATTCACGAGTACCATGACAGCAATGAATCTTTTGAAATAAATGTTCTGCGTGATATCATAGATGAAAGCACGGAACTTCTTGCCGTCCGGTCTAGGCGGTAAGTGCAGCGGCTGGGCGATCTTCAGACGTTTCTTCAAGTCGCACCTATACCCCACAGAAAAAAAACTCGTGATCTAGATATTTAAGAAATCGCGATATTTACTGACGAAATATGCAACATCTCACCATCGTCTTTGATCGACCGTGAGCAAAGCGGTGCCTTTGTTCTCGGAGTAATTCGCGATCACCACACCCACAAACAATGTCAAGCCGATCATGCAACCGAGGAAAATATAAACGTGTATATAGATAGCATGAGCCTGAAAAAAGATACAATAAGATACTGAAGAATGTGACGAAGAAATAATATTCTTATCTAATTCCAAATTTTGTAATTTTTGTGTTTAGTGATCATCTATATTAAACAACATAATCTATTATTCTGTCAAAAAAATAATGACTCACGGGACCAAGAGCTTTAATAAGGACATCTCGTACGTCAAGCCAGCCTTTGAAAGAAAGTACTTCAAACAGAGCCATCATAGCATCGCCAATATTATCAAAGTTGAATCTTTTAGGATTAGCCCTGAAAAATGTGTACAAAATAAGCGTACTTCTTTACACTAGTTCATTATAATTAATTTGAATTAAAGGAAAATTTCCAGAATTGTATGATTTACGCATACCAAACACGCGGTACTAATATGGACGGATAACTCTCGTTTTCCCCTGGCCGCAGTTTCATCTTCGTCACGAATACTCTTCTCATAAATACTCCGACGCATTCCTCGCGCTTCAAGATCGTGGGATCGTTACATCTCGCTAATCGACCGCCATATAGTTGCACTCCGTAACTCGCGAACATGAACATCAGCAAGAACAGTAATGTTGATACCTGAATGAAGTAATATTTGTCTGTTAATTTGTTTCATTACGTTCACATCATTTTCAGATTAGTTATTTCTAGAAGTAATATGTCTAAAATGTGAAGCAAGAACGATATTTACCAGTAAAATTTCCTTGAACCCTCTACACAGCTCATAAACGACCTTCCTCATATGCGGAACAAGAGTGAAAATTCTTAGCGGTCTGACGCACCGTAATATCATCAGCAATTGCGCTCCAGAATTCGGTGGTACGCTTTTCGGCATCCAACATAAGAATATGAGACTTACCTGCGACAACGTGCGTACAATATATATTATATATACATACTAAGAATTATTTATGATTTATCACATATAATTATTGTACTTCATTAAGATTAACAGAAATATTTCCCAATAGAATTTAATATTTCCAATATACTAAACATACAATGTAAATGAAGACATCTAACACGGAGGCAACATCTTTGATGTAGGCCTTGGGTGTAAAGAACAGACCATCCGCCAGGATTTTTAACGCTAGTTCAATGCTCATACAAATAACGAAGCAGTATTCAGTGATCTGCAACGCCGGTGTCTCCATTACGCGTTTTCGTGGTGTCTCGAACATCATCGAGATGCATGACAACGTCGTGATAAATATCATTACCCAATCGAGATAGGTCACTAAACCAAGGAAATAGCTGGAAGCGATACAGAATTTGTCAATTTGGCTTCTTTGCTTCACGACTGCAATATGTTTCAATCTCGCGATGCTTACTGTAGACTCTTGTATTGCACTTTCCTTTCCTTGCCTGTCAAAGGATCTTTCAATCTCGCATCGTATCTCGCGTAGACGAATAACTGGCAATATTTCCGGAATTTGCTTTCGCGAGGTACCGCAAATAACGGCGTATCGAAGAATGGATGGTTCTCTCGCAAATCATCTTCGCGTTGGTTTCTGGAATGAAAGAATAGATTATGTAAGATTGTGAAAATCTTAAAAATCTCAGAAATAATTTCAGTACCTTCGCATCTCCGCCTGTTGCCTCTTAGCTTGTAGCAACTTGATATCTAAATCGTGCGGTCTTCTGCTCGACGAACTGACTCTGTTTATTCCCCCTATATCACCGTTTTCCATAAGATGCTCGTACGTCTGTTTTAATTTAATCGATCCACTTCGGACACTTCTTCTGATTGATCTATTTTTATGCCAACAGAAAACATAGATAAATAAACGTAAAAACATAAAATAATATTTTCGTACTACATACTTAAAGAATACCAGAATTTAATCGATGATAATATTAATAGAGATAGTAATAACTTAGAAAATTTTATATGTAACATTAATTTAAAAAAATTGATATTAAATCTTTAAATTGTCCCAAACAATTAAAAAAATTTTCAAATTTATAAAAATCTAAATTCTCGTTATTCATTCTATTAACATTTCTATTATCTTGTTCTTACTTTTTCGGATCGATGCGAAGTTGCTTAGTGCCACTCACGGTACCCTGCGGTTTTAGAAGTCCTTTTCCCGGTACTGGAATCATGGCGGAGTCTCCCAAGAGAAGCCTCTGATTATTGGAATCACTAGAACGACTTAAATCTTTAAGTCGAAAATTTCGAGAAATATAATAACGAATGATATTTTACTTACTTTATGATATAAATAACAGAAGCTTTCTTCAAATTAGTAACGACACTTCTCACCTTCGGCGGATTATTTAAAATTTTCACCGGGCGTTGTTTTCTATACACAATTTTTGAATCAAAGGTTTCGTTAATTCTCTTTACACCTTCATTTTCCTCGTCCTCCACTTCAAGCACGAATTGTCGCATAAAACTCTCGCGCACCTTAAAAAAAATAATTCGAATATTAATTTAATCCATGAATAACAGCGAAGTAGATTGTTTTATAATCTTGAGGCTGTAAGATGTTAAAGTTCTTCAATATATATATAAAATTAAAACTATTCTAAATTTAATATCTAAGAAATAAACCAAGGAGTTAATAATAATAATTATAATAATTATTCATGGATATTAATTTACCTTCGGTAAATTGAAATCTGATGGCACTTTGTGAAGACACGTCATCTGCGGACTGTCTGGGAACTTTTCAAAGATTCTCAATCTGAACGGCAAGCTTTCCTTTATCTCGGCACTTTGTTCGCGAAATTTCAATTGCTTCAGTTTCTTAATGTCCTCATCCAACTCGAGATTGTCGAGAATTACCGCGACGAAAAGACTTAGCACGATCTGAAGAGATAATTCAGCATTAGCTTCATATCATAACTTGAATTGCATAAAGAAGATATTGATGATTACCAATGTGACAAAGAGATGGTACAGAATAAAGTATACTGCGATAAACGGTGCTATGCCTTCATGTGTTCGTACCATAGTTTCATCCATCACATCAACCCAGGCTTCTTGTGTGAAAATTTGGAACATAGACATAAATGCCTGAAAATTTACATTTTGATGAGTTAAGTCACAACAGTTGTGTAATGTGGGATTTGTCAAAGTATAATCGGCTCACTTCAGGAAAAGTTTCGAACTTGGTGAAGTCGCAAAGGAAGCAGAAGAGCTGCATAGAAATACTCGAGGATATCACCAGCAGGCACATGGTAAAAATAATGAGACTACCGAGCTTCTTGCCAGGGCCGAAAATTTTGTAGACAAAGTCCTCCAACATTGGCGACGCTTTAATGAGCCGAACTATTCTGAGAACCTTTCCGTATAAAAATACCATGATAAATTAAAGGTCTTTTATATTGTTTAAACGTTTGAATTTTTAGAAGTATAAAAGATATACAGCTAAGAATATAAAATGTATAAACAACAAGTCGGAAAAAGCATAGACTGTAGAAAAAATGCAAAAGTGAAGTGACACGAAAGACGAGGAGTCAGATAAAGGTAGAAACCTGAAAGAAAGTGAATCCAGAGAGATACAAGAACGGAATAATGTGTAAAGTCGTGCCAATGGCAAGCAGCAGTTCGAATTTGTGAATCGAATGCTTAAAATAACTCCGGAAACCCAGGCACCATATCTTGAAGAGGGTCTCTAAGTCCAGCAATATCGTGAAGACGATCTCGGCCCAGTAATAATTGTCATAGTATGTTTGCCTTGGTTTATCATCATGCTTGAAACTCATCGTCGCAGTAGTGATGCCATTCGCTAGAATTGCGCACATTATAACTGAACGAAAATGCGGCGACTTGAGAATAGTATGACAAAGTGGAGAGGCTAGGCCCCCATGCTTATTCTCATCTAATGTCACTAATTTCCAGCCATTGTCGTCTCCAGTCAATATCTGCATTAAATAAAGTAAATATATATTAATTATCAATAAAATCATATAATTATATTCGCTTAAAATTAATTTTAAATAATAATATTCCCGTATATTTTTAATGAGAATACTTTAATAAAGTAAAGTAAAGGCTGTTTCTTCAAAGATATCACAACTGACCTGTGATGCTGAACTGTTACTAATGTGACCTCTAACGCCCCACATTTGTTGGAACTGTACTCGGATTTCGTTAAAAGTCTCCGTGATGACAGCAATGAAAACGTTCTTCACTAACCAGGCCAAGAAGAATATCATTGTGCTGAAGTAAAGAACTGCGCGCCATGCCGGTAGACTATCGATCGCGCGATACATGATAAAGACCCATCCTTCCTGGGAAGCCGCTTGATATACGGTGAAAATACTGGTAGCTAAATAATTCAAATTCGGAATCAAAGTTTCAGACAATAAGGTATTTTTAAATATTTAAAAATATTTGAATACTATTTTAATTGATAAATAATGTTAAAATTGTTAAATCTTCATATTAAAAAAAAAACTTACACGCGGTGTATAAAAGATATGAAAGTCGACAAAATTTCGATAAAATTGCACTGGATAAATTATAATTTGTAATCTTACTACTATCTTTGAAGCTGTTATAATTATTATCACATAAGAATATAGAATGTGAAATACAGAAAATATGAAATATAAGCGATGTATAAGAAAGATAAAATCATAAAATTGTAACAAATGTTCCAGCAAATTAGTTAGCTTTACGTGTTCTTAGAAAAATAATATGAAAGCCAATAAATACAGAGGAATGACAAAGGCATAATAACATTAACATTAACTACCAAACTCGTCAAATCCATTGAAGCCTATAATATACTTGGTCAACTCCAGCTTCATGCAGACCATTCCTTCGGGGCATTGATATCCAGATTCTGGATCGGTGGAGCAGAACGTGTCAGGAATAGCCAGGCTGTTGATCGTAATGTAATTAGGCTCAGTTGTGTTCAGCACGCAATGATTTTTTAGCTCGCCGAAGAATTGCACACCCAAAAGACCATAAAGGGACATGAAGAACAGGAAGAAAAGCGTTACATTGTAGATCTGCTGACTCGAGCGTCTAAATATAAATCATATATTAGTAAACTAAATAAATTAAATAAAATTAATAATTCTAGTGTATGATAGTATCTTGTGATATCTTATTCTTATTTCGTTTTTAAATGTAAATCTTTCACATCAAGTTTACATCAATATTCTTACTTGAAGATCTGATTGATTCTGGCTCTGGGCATCGAAAATTTAAGGAAGACTCGAAGGAAGCGTATCATGATTAGCGGCCGTGGTGACCGCGCTATTGAGGCATAACTAAATTTTATAAAACCCAGCATTTCAAACATTTGCAGAATTACAGATAACCAGAGAAAGATCACCATAAACCCGTCAAATTGGCACCAGTGGTCTTTCAGATAAGACTTATCCCTCTGCAATGCAATTTATAATTTTATTCTAGTCTATGTCAAATGAGTCGTTACAAGTGCATACAATTCGCTATTTCATAATGTTATTGGCGTCATAATAATAAAATAAAAACTTTTAATTACTTCTCAAAGCAATCAAGTATCTCAATTGTATCCTCTTTGATAAAGAGGGACTTTACCTTTAGTATTCCCCGTATGTGCATCTTAGCGATCATCTCGGCAGTGAAAAGAAACGTGACTATCAAATCGCAAATGAAGGTAACATATTGAAGGGACGGTACTTTCTCAAAAGTTTTTGGAGTATTCAAGCAAACGGAAGCCAACGAGACTAGGGCGCAAAGTCGCATCAACCGTCTTACCCATAACTGAAATCACATAGAGCAGTTTTCAGGAAAGATCTGATTGTGAGAAAAAGAAAACGACATTTTCGGGATTTGCAATTTTCTTCTCTGGGTCGATCTATACTTCCGCTCACCTTGTTGACCCATTCTATGTCAGCGCTCTCATTGAGGGACTCTTCTGGACCGTAATCGGCCAGGACGGGTTCCCCCTTGAGGCTCTGCTTCCGCCCCAGCATCATAATAGGGATTATGTTCGCAATGGTGAGGCCTGGAAGCAGCGGAAAAATTATCGAAATTGAACGTATTATTAATAAAAATGATTATTAGAAATTAAATTGTTATTTGACAAGATAAGTATGCATCACGTTTGCTCTCAATGTTCATATACCTTTCTATACATTCTATTTATTATTTTAAAATATATGTATTAGATTAGTAATACACCTTATTAGTATATATGTAACATTTAAAACTTTATATAAATAATTTATTAATATAATTTTCAGTAACACACATACTTTTAAAAATAGTTCAATATAGCTTAACAAGCTAGTTTACGAAAATCGGTGTTGTTCGTAAAAGAGATAACTCTAAGAGATATTTTATTGTCAAGGAATTTACCTTTTTTTTAGCTGTTCACGAAACGACGGACACTGCCTTTACGGCAATTTCTATAGACTACATCTCGATATAAAGCAACGATAAAGCTCAACATGTAATAAACATCTCAGAGGTAATAACAAGCTGGCAATGTCGCGGTGAACATGTTTCGGCCGTGTCGCCAGCACGGCCGAAAGTCTGAACAAATGGGCATGAGCAGTGTGCGCTCTCCACCTTCTGTGAGAAAATCAATATTTCACTATTCTAAAGGGCGCGAATTTCCAGAAATCGTGATTTTTTGTAGTTGTCTATTCGTCCTGTTTAAAAATATTCGCCTTTAATTAAAATATTAAATCAATACTTTTATCGTCGCTAAATTAATAGATGTTACCAGTAACAGTTTGACAGTGAGAACGTTGATTTTTTTGAAACACAATTTTTATATATAATTTTCAGCAGACCCAAACTTTTAGCTAAAGATATAACTAATATAATATAAAGTTATGTATTGTACAACTAGCATAATATAACAAAAAAATTAAATTATTATAATAAATTGCTTGAAAGGATTAAGTAAAAAGAGGAAGAAAACGGGGAAGATTTTTTTCTCTCTTTTATTTATATACAGAATATATATGAGCTTATAATAGAAAATATTATTTAATCTCTTTAATTAATAATTTAATAAAGTAGTTCATTAATAGAAAAATACAGTCATTTGTTATGTTCATTTCTTTACTTATCCTTATTCTGTATTTTTGTAATATATAAATATATCTTTCTTTTCTTGTTCTGTCATTTACTTACGTGACGCTGAAAGTTAATGTAATTAGTTTCATCATTTAAACTGATACAATGTGATTAAATGCATTGCAATTATGATTCAGATCTCTGCGGGGATTATTTTACGCATTTTCATCTACAGCAGCCATCAGTTTCGAAAATTCGGAATCTGGATAAGAGAGGAGTGTGGCGGGCGCATCGAATTCAACAATCTTGCCTTCGCTCATGACGAGAATACGATTACACGCAACAACAGTTTGTAATCTATGAGCGATCGTAAGTACAGTGCAATCCTCGAATTCGTTCTGCAGCGTGTTCTGTACCGTCGCTTCAGTTTCCGGATCGACGGCGGCCGTGGCTTCGTCCAGAATTAGTATCTACAACACATGCGTGTACCATGCTAATATTAATTTTAGTATTCTAAAAAGAATCCGAAAATCAATTGTAAATATATGTAATATTGCAAAAATCACTCAGTAAAAGTGCATTACCTTTGTACTATGTAATAAAGCTCTTGCCAGACAAAGAAGCTGTCTCTCGCCAACGCTCAAATTATTTCCGCCAAATCCAACGGACGCATCGAGATTTCCCGGCATTTGAGACACCTTTTCTTTCATCTGAGTCTTTTCAAGAGCATTCCAAATATCATGATCGGCGTGATGTTGGAAAGGATCCAAATTAGATCTAAAAAACGAATCAAATGAAGAAAATAGCTAGCAAAAATTGTCAATTAATTTTATTACCTTACAGTACCGCTGAATAAAATTGGATCTTGAGGAATAATCGACAATTTATTTCTCAGTACATCTAACTCTAATTTCGAAATATCTATACCGTCGATCTTAATGACACCCTCGCAAATTTCGACTAATCGGAATAAAGCTACGACCAAGGAGCTTTTGCCGGATCCTGTGCGACCCACGATGCCTAAAATAATTCACAATTAATTTCTCGCATAAGAAAATGCGACAAACGAGTAAAGGAAATATTTAGCCACATTACCAATTTTTTCTCCGGCCTTTATGGTAAACGAGACGTCGAGCAGTATAAGCGGCAACTCCTCTCTGTATCTCATCTGAACAGCTTTGAACTCTATTTTGCCACGAGAAGGCCAATCATCGGCTGGCTTAAGGGCGACTGTTCTGCTTGCACCTTCTTTCTGCAAAGTCTGAATAAGATATAAGATTAAGACAAGAGGAAATTACAGAATCAACAATTTATTATCAATTAAACAGTAATAGATTACCTTGAGGTAGTAACTAATTCTCTCTACGCTTATAAAGCGCACCTCCGTCTCAGACATTAGTCTAACCGTATACTGGAAAACGCCAGTCATCTGTGTGGCATACGCCATAGCCAGACCGGCAAAGGCCGGCGATATTTCATTCTTAAATGAAATCACGAATAACGCGATTATACAGGACGAAGCGATTACCAAACTATCCAGTCTAATCGCAGACCATCTCATCGCGGCTTGACATAGATGCTGACATAAATTATTCGTGTTGAATAATTCTTCAAATCTATCGACAAGAAACAATTTAATCGTCATATTCTTTTTCTGTTACTTCATTATTATATGATTTCACTAAATAATTACCTGTATAAGAAATTCTTCTCCTTTTGAAACGCGTGAATTGTACTTAAACCTTGGATCGTCGTTGTAACGAAACTTAATACAGGAGACCGCGAGACACTCTCCATTCTCTTCAAATCCCTCATTCCTATCCTATGAAGACACGAAACAAAACAGTCAATCATACGTAAATTATGTACGTAAATTATGCGATATTGAGGCTAATACCTAAACAATTTGCCAACGAAAAAGAATAGTATACCAAATAGAAGTAGCGGTATCGAAAACCAGGGCAGTATACCACAAATAAAGAAAATAGCAAAACTGCAAGTAAAAATATTTTGCACCATGTTTTCTATCGATATGGGTAAGTAATTATCAACTGCAAATCAGAAAATTAATTAAATTAGATATATTGATTTGCAACACAAGTGCATGTGTTTAAAATAATTTAAAAAATCACTCACTTTCGTCTATATCTCGACTGAAAACGTTCTGTATTCTACCACTTGGAGTAGTTTCGAAGAAGCTTAACGGAGAACTAATAATTTTGTGAAGAAACGTGTTGTGCAATGTGGTCGAAGCTTTTATCGTAGCAAACATAATTACTAAGCCACGAAGAAAACTTGTCAATAATATGCCGATGATGCAAGCACCGTATATGTCTCGATAAAATGATAAGTCAGGATTAGCATTGATATCCTCTGAGTATACAGTATCATTAGTTCCTGGAATAGTCACGTTCTGAAAATTAAATAAAATTGACACGTCTGTGACGATATATGAGATATTAACTAAAAAAGTGACAATAACAAAAGTATTACTAAAATATCTTTTGATTGAAGAAAAAGAAATAAGTGTATGTGTGTGTGTGTGTGTGTGTGTGTGTGTGTGTGTGTGTGTGCGCGCGCGCGCGCGCGCGTGTGTATAAAATATTGGATACTATGTACTACTTACGCCTCCGCCAGCTTTAATCCATACAGCGAGCCACCAAGTACTGAAGGCCGAACTACCTACGTTCAAGAAAAACGTAAAAAATACGAAAACAGCGACCAAATAACCACCTGTAGCTTGTATATATGTGTGATAAGTGTATGACTTGACAGATCCAGTTTCAGACTTTTCTGCCATTGTTAAAGTTCCTATTCAATATAATTAATATAATTAAAAAAAAGAAAAATATCAAATATCTCTAAATCAAAAGATATATAATTAAATGCGCGTACCTTTGTATAATTTCTCTTTTCCATAATTTTCTTTGTGCGCAGATTTCTTTTGCACTTCTAAATCGTTGGCACTTCTTTGTGTTACTTCCGTAGACTTAACACTGTGAAGAAGTAAAAGAAGAAGACTACTAAATTGCTTTCAAATAATTCAAAAAATACAATGCCATGTACATTAAACATACGCTGACAAATTATCTTCCGTTGCAATTGTGCTGTTCTTCACCATTGACGCGTATTCCCTATCAAGTCGCACGAGATCTTCGTGGGTTCCATGTTCTACAATCTTACCCGCATTCATCATATAGATTTCATCACAGCGTTTTAGAAACTGTAATGAAAAAATTTGGAATATTTTTAAATTTAAACAAAACCAATATTTCAAAATCACACTGTTAATTAATTTCCTTTGAATTTATTTTTTATACTTTTAGAAAACAATAAAAAATATATAAGAAAAATTTTCGTAGGTTTTATTATTAACTATGAGGCACATGTGTATTATTAATAAATATCTTGAAATTTTAACACCAATTAAATACCTACTTGAATGTTATGTGTCACGAAAAGAACAGATTTGTTTCTAAGAGCTTCAAGGATCAATTTTTCGAATATATATGAACCAACGTATGCATCAACCGCACTCAAAGGATCATCAAGAAAATAAATATCCCTGAAACGAATATAATTGCTGTATTCGACTTTTACCCATTTCTACCAATGTAGATTAACTTTAATCTCGGTTCAATTCTTAGAACTAGACAAAAAAATAAAGAATTAGTTGAACCGAGATTAAAATTAAACTGCATTGGTAGAAACAGGCATTAGCAGCACAACCAATGTACTTCTTAAAAAGGAAACAGCAAAGATATTACGCACCGATTGGCATAATATGCTCGCGCGAGCGCAACTCTCTGCTTTTGTCCTCCGGACAGATTGACACCCCTCTCACCGATCTCAGTGTCATCTCCTCCCGGTAACATATTTAAATCTTCCTTCAGATTGCAAATTGTGATCGTGTGATAATAACGTTTGGCATCAAATTCCTCGCCGAACAAAATATTCTCCTTAAAGGTTCCATTGACGATCCACGCCTGTTGACTGACATAAGCGCAAGTGCCCTCCCTTAAGATGTGTCCCTTTGTTATTCTCAGCTGTCCTAAAGCTGCTAGAAGCAGACTGGACTTGCCGCTGCCTACGTGGCCACAAATACCGACCAGTTTTCCTTTAGGTGCTCCGAAATGCACGTCAGTAAGAACTTCAACGTATTTTGCTTCCTGCGTCGACTGATTCAAGTTTTCCAGTTCCGGCAGATTGTCTGTGACTGGTAGCGATTTCTTCCTACATAAAAAATAGTTATCGCAACACATCAGAGAGATTATTATTATTCTAAATATTATGGAATAAATATTTACTTTTTCTTGCTGTCGATCGATGCATCTGTTTGAAGCTTCATACTGTCGCAAACAAAGGTACCATTAGCAATGGCAACTGCTTGCGATCTCACAATCGGTTTTGACGCTTGGCAACTGCTTTCATCCAACAGCAATACACTCTGTACAAATATTGCTTCGTTAATCAAATTGTCTATTCCATAAATTTTCAAAGAAATGTGAAGCCATTGTTAAAAGCACATTGAACAAACGAGCAAATAAATATGTAAAAATGTAACTTTATGCAGAAATAAGATAAAGGTATACAATATATATTTTGCGATAATCTAGATATTTCATCCTTCACAATAGTATGAAATATCCTCAAACGAATCAATTTCTAAAAACAAATTTATGTATAGTAATATATATATGCTCTTTAAGCTCATCAATCCACATAATTGACATGATACAGATACAAAAGCAGCAAAAGAAGCAAATATGAAAATGCTGGATAGGCAACTTTTGTTAGCAAAATGAAAGCTTATTATCATTCGGTTGCATTGGAAGATGAAGAGAAGTTAATAGTAAAAGGAACGGTTATATATGTATAGTAGATACAACATATATGTATAGTGCAATCGATCTGTGTATTTGTATTAGATATAAACAAGAATAAACACCTTTATTCTGCCAAAAGTTATCTTTACTGCGGCGATATTAACTAAGGCCACTTGTAAAAACATGAAAGAGGTACGAATTTGAGCATTGAGCACCGATACGAAGGGAAACACCTGAAAAGTGTAGAATTAAATCGACTGTTACAATCCTCCGTAAGCATGAGAACGTTACACCTTTATTCAATATTATATACAGCTGGCAATTCGGGTATTTGGCATATTAAAAGAACTGCTAAGAAATGTAACAGTTGTTCGAATGTAACAAGGTGCTTTACAAAGCATGCAGTGTTTATCCATAATTTACTTTAGTTTTACTAAAAAGCTTGTATTACATTGACCTCATGTACGTATTATTATAGGGAGTGTCCGTGCTGTTTTTCTCTAATTCCTATTTGCAAAAATTCTTTATCAAAATATTAATTTATAATGATCGAATATCTTTAATAGACTTTGCAGGCTAAAATTTAATGATAATTTTAGATTAGAGTTAATTACTTTTTTTTATATATAATCTCAGTAGAAAAATATATAAAAATAAATTAACGATTCAAACGAGATTAAATTTATTAGACACGGATACTGACTTTCTAATAATAGGTACGGATATCCGACCCATTAACCTGTACATGAAATCACTCAAAAAACATTGGAGACCTTGAATCTTCTAAGAGCTATGAGGGCGCTGATAAAATATCGCGTGGTATCCTTAAGTGACGTGAGTGCCAGTCTAAGTAAATTTCCAAATAATGTGGTCATTGGAAAAGCCTGTAATATAATCCATTGATTGTAAAATTCAGGGAGATATTACCTTGCAACTGGGATTGCAAATATTCGTGAAAATTGATTGAACTATCTTCTAAGGAAAAACTTTATCGTCTTACAAAATTGCTTACCTATTGAATGTTATTCGATTTCTCCTGATATACATAAAATTTAGATATTTATGAAAATATTATATATCTTAAAAATCAAAAATTATATTAAAAGATTGTATTTTATACCTGTGCAGCTGTTAATCCACTGCCCGAAGCAATGTGTGCTAAAAACGTGATGATCGCGGATATCACAGGTATAGCAGGCGTCAAAGAAATACTAAGGCTTTGAAAGTACGCAGTCTTATGAAGCCAACTTTCTTCTTTCTTGCGTATAGCTGCAAAAAACGCATTATCAAATTACCTATGTTTTACATACACAAATTTTTGTAAATGTAAATTTAACAAATTTATATATCTTTCTAATAAAGAATATGTATATTAAAATAACTCTATCGCTTTGCCAACAACATTGCTTTTAATAATTTCTATTCTATATAAAATACAATTTTCTATTGTATTATTCTCACCGAGAAGTTTCTGGCCAAAATATTTCTCCCAGGCATACATCTTAATCAACTTTATACATTCAAGAATCTCACTCATAAGTCGTACCCGAGTATCTGTAACGTTTACCGATTTCGAGCGAAAATAGCCAGTCGCACGAGAGATGAGATACTAAAACAGATATTGCTCTGCTTATCAAAATATGCGGAATGAGCATATACAGTAATTGTAAAAATTTTTCTCTCAGAATTTTGATACAATATCAAAATGTTAATATCTACAATGACTAAATATCTTTAACAATGAGCTATTTACCTGACATGGATAAAACGAGAGAAAAGCTATCATTCCTACCAGAGCAATGGGATTGAATAGCCACAATATGTAAATTATGCCACAACTTATAACTATCGGTCCGCTGATAATCATTGGTCCATAAATAATCACATCAAAAAGCCTTTGACTGTCATTGCAAAATAAATTGATTATCTGAACACAAGAGTTACATATTACTACATCAAGAGAGCATTTTCTTTGTGTTTAAAGATTTACGGAACAAATTAAGTATCTCACTTCTCCTGTACTTTTATTGCCAAGACTATTTAGTCTTATAATTTTCTTATACAACAGAGCTGTACAAGCCGACTTCAATCGTAATCCAGTCTTATAGTTCATGTTCCATGTCCAGGTAAAAAAGAAAGCTCGTAGAGAATCGCATACTGTCAGCAGAAAAACCCATTTGATACCATCCCAAAAATCCTCTTCTGGAGATTCTATGTGTTCCAATATTTTCCTCATTAATATCGTCTAAGTGAAAGAAAATTCTATATTACAATACAAAGATTTAATTTAATAACAATTTAGATATTGTTATATATAGAAAATGATCTTACCGGACTAAGAAATCCAAAAATAAGAGAACATGTCAATAAAAAACATGACATGCAAACTCGTGTGCGTACAAATTTCCACGCAACTGTAGAAAAAGATGCTGCATTCGGGCCATTTTGACTGAGCTCTTGTTGCCAAAGTACATCGAGTCTAAAAAAATAATTCTTAGTTATATTATAACTACAATAGAACTTCGTTTAACTAAAGTGTCGGGGGACAGTTCCGATACTAGTATTTATTAGTTCCAATAATAGCTGACATTGAGAAAACAAATTGAACACATCGAGTTCTTTATCCAAACTACGGTACCGTATCTATTGTCTAAATAGAATGCCAATAAACAGTTTTACTTATTTGTTCAGGATACGCAATAATATGTTAAGCTCACCTGAGTGCATTGTACTCGCAGCTATCATATACCGATATGTCTGGTAAGTCCTTTATCGTAAGACCTTTCTTATATGCTTTCCATAAGTATGGCGTCATCCATGTTATATATACATAAGAAAATAATCCAGCATTATCCGCTGGTGAATTTTCTTTCTTCCTGTAAAATGTATTTTCATCACTAAAATAATAATTCTTCCCAACAAGTATCAATTAACAATAACACAACTTATTAATTTCTCATTCAAGAATGTAATTAATACAACACATGTGTTATATTACTGTTAATTGATAAATTATATTGTTGTATCTGATAAAGATTATATATGATACATTTCATTAAATATTTTAGTAAATATATATTATTTTTAATTACTCTCTCTCTCTCTCTATATATATATATATATACAAAAGATTATTTTGAGACTTCGATTACGACACGTACTGGTTCTGGTATCGTATTGGTATCAAATTGCTCAAAGCATTATTGTACTTCTTCATCCCAGATCTGGGAATATACTCTCTAACTTGTTTCGCTGTACTGCAACTTGCTTTTGGTAAAAGAGAATGCTGTTGCTCGGGCTCCAAAGACCTAACAGAAGATTGAAAGAAATTGGTATATACCTTCCAAGTTATAATTCATATACTAACTGAATTCAAATATTTCATCAACATTATTTCTCTCGAGAAGAGAATATGAAAGACAATTTTAAATGACCCCATACCTTTCATTATGTTTGTGCTGTGCTTTACTTTCAGTCCGCTTATCATTATCACCATTGTTGCTTTCTGTGTTTTGTCCCATTCTTACAGAATATTATTATTTGACAATTTACTCTAACAAACGTAATGGTACCGGGAAAATCTGAAATTTGAAACTTTAAATCATTTCATATCACAATTGCATCTCGTGAAACAAGTGAGATAAAGACCTCTAATCACCGCAAGGCGTGCCGTGATAAAGCAAAATTACATAAAGCTACATAGTATTACTGTATATATGTTCGGTGAGAATTAAGCTAGTTATTACGTATCTCGGAAAAATCAAGGCATAAACAAACTTCTTATACAACTGCGAAAACATGTGACACGATTGTAAACATGCCAATCCCTACATAAATTATTCCCACATATTTTCATTCACGCAACCCATTATACATAAATAAATAGTAGCCAACACTGTTATTACTTACCTCATCGACAGTGTGGGTGAGATATCCTCATTTATGACAAGTAATCACCGGTTACATCGGCGACACTGATAAGAGTACGGTTTAATCTCTCGACATCATTAATGAGGTGCGTATTTTTTAAATTTCCGTCCATGCGCGAAGCCGAGGAGTAGAACAGGGAAGGGTAAGGTGCAGTCGTGCCGACACTTACATGGCATGCACACTAATGCACCTTCTCAAGTTGAATAACTTTGACACCTGCAATGATAACATTTAACATTTAGTAGAATATCATTCCATAAAGCACAAATTCGAATCCTGTTGGCGCACGAAAACAAACTTTACTTGGAGGAGCCTTTCCCCTCCTTTGGAAACTGCGAGATCATGCGTTTTATCTTGTTTACAATATCGAAAAAAGAATAAACCGTCGAAATTGCTTACCAGTTCACTTTCGATTGATGGGGATATGAATCAACGTAATTGAATGTACTCGAGAACTCCGTGCACAGAATGACCTTCTATCGAAGCCGTACGCTTTTGTCTCCTGGAAAAGCGTGGGCAGGCATCGTCATATCTGGAACCTCAGCTTCGTCTTCTGACAGTTCGGTTTTCCTCCCGGAGCTTCCGTTTCCAAGTACGATGAACCACTCGTGCATTGTTTACTTAATGAAGCGTTTGGGTGTGAGGAAACGTATGTGAGCGACGTGTCGGGTGTACGGTCGTATCAGGTCGTATTCACGACTGTATATGGGGTGTCCTAAAAGTTATATTACAGCGTTCAAGTTCACAGAGTCCACTATTAAGTCTAATTCTACAATGTGCTTTTTGTTTCCTGTTTCTTGCTGTTTGTCTCTTTCTTTTTTGATCAAAAAAGGCAAGAGACAGAGACAAACAGCAAAAAACAGGAAACAAAAAGCACATTGTAGAATTAATGAATAAATGTTTTGTAACGTTTTTACGAAATTTGAAATAAAAAATATATCAAGTCTTATAAAAATATTATAGAGAGTAGATGCTTGAATAAACCAATTAGGATACAAATATTGTTATTTATATTGGTATTTGAATAAATGTATAAAGCAATTAATAAAAGCATAGAAAGTGAGATACTCAATTTGCTTCGTAAATATATAAATGAATCCTGTTTGTATTAGAATAATTAGAATATCCTAGCCCAAGATATTCTAAATGACATACAAACAAGATTCATTCATTCATTTTATCCTTGTTTAACATTCGGTGAACAAGGATAAAATGATATTCGCAGATACTCGAAGTGTGTTTTCAAACGTAATTGCTGGAGAAAAATTTTCTCAGAATTTTTATATGAATTGGAACATTTTTTAGAAATACTGAAAAAGTTTCTTTTTTTTAAAATTTTTCATATGTCATTTCATTAGAAAGAGAAATCTTAGAATATTTCGGAATTCACATAAATGAATGTTTTAGAATTCTAGAATAATCTAAATTCTAGAATACAGATTTTTTCGACATCTCTGTGAAGTGCTCCAATTTCTACCAAAAATCAGAGAAATTTTCTAAAGTTATAAAATTAATCAAAAATATAAAAAATTCAGATAGTTTCATTATTACGTCTGAATATCTGTAAAATTTGAGCACAATTCTGATTATTTTGCTACATAAGACTATTATAAACCAAATTATTTATCTTTTGTAGTTGATTTAAAGATACATTTACCAGCTAATATCATCAAAATTTTTTGGATAGCTGATATTAGTTTGACTGATTAGTTTGATTAATACTTTAAACTGATATTGTATAGCCAAAATATCCTATAAACAGTTTTGGATGTGAAATGAGGAATTGACTGGATTTTCAAAGAATTTTAGATTGGATTTTTTTCTCAATTTTGAATGACAATTTTATTCTAAGAATATAATACATAAACTAAGAATATGTATAACAATACAAATATAAACAAGTTAAATTTACTCGGCATAAATCTGTTCAAAGCCGAACGTTCGATTGAGATAATAAGTCTAACTTATTTATGTTCGTATTGTTTCTATCTAAGGAATTACACATTTTACGTACTTCCTCTTCATTGTTTCGAATTTTTTTTTTTATTCAAACATGTGCGATAATATAAACCGAAATCAAATCTGCGTTAAGATATACATAACATTGACACTTGCAGCCGGCACACCGACTCGAAAAGAACTGCTGTGTCTCCTTATATAGTTTCGTAACATCTATAAATATCAATGGAAATTATAATTCTTATTCCAAGATTATACAATACGTCATATAGTACATTATCGCGTTGTGGTGAAAGATGAGTGTGAGCAGCTATATCTGACTTAGGATCCCGCATGTACAATACACAATACGATGAATTTATTGAGGTGTAATCGCGAGCTATAGTTAGTCCGTATTATAATCGTATATTTCGCGCTTTACAGCTCATCGCTACGTCTCGACGCATATTGACGATTATTATATCTAAGCCTGCATCAAAGCTATTACGATAAGTAACAAGTTTATATATATTATATATAAAATTATAATTCTAATATTTGATATTATCAGAAAATATCATGTACGTCGCCACTAAAAACAAGAAATACTTTTATCGCATTTAATTTAATTGTATGGCTAAACCAAACTCCAAAATTACACTCCTTTTCAATAATAATTCCCCAAGAAATTTTCGCCTTGAATTTTATTTCGACGACGTACGATTGTCTGTTGACATTGCGCTCAGTTTAAACGGAAAAAAAAATGTTATCGAAGATAAGGGGAAATTGTCTTTCCACCTTTACTCACTCATAACAAAAATTAAATTATATGTTCTACGTAAATTACATATTTTGTATATGTTCATACTTTATATTATAAAAGAATAAGCGAGTACTTATACACTACTAATTTGGCTTACGATTAACACATAATTCAAGACTATATACGAAAAAAAAAGAAAAGAAAATAAAATCTATTCATATTGCATCAATGTGATTTAGAAGTGCATCTTTTCCATCGATCACTTTGATTCTTTTGAACGTTTAGCGTTAGAAACGCATTGCCCGATCTCAAAAACTATTATAATTGCTGCCGCCCAACTGCGAGTTGAAAGTTCTGTTGTTTGGAGAGTATCCTTGCCTGAAGTTGTTACTTAAGCCTGTATACAAAGAAATCTATATGTACGTATACATAAACATGGTAAATAATATGCAATATTATGTCAATGTGATATAATAAATGCGAGAAGAACATTTGTTTGTGATTTAAGTTAAAAATTATAACTGTTTTCAAATTATGTAATATAGTGAAAAATAGATCCAAAATTCAATTTATAATAATTGTAAGAGATTATTAAATATATTTTCAAAATATCTTAAGTACAATTATTTTATTTTATCTTGTTGTGTTTTCAGATATTTTGGTATGATCCAACAATTTTACCTCTATAGAAATTGTCAATGTGACTAAACTCGTAAGAAATTATTTTATATATTTTTTAAATATTTTAGAGAATAACAATAATTTAGAGTTTTAATTTAAACAGTTTTTATCTTCGGTAGCGTGTTTTTGGAAATTTTTCATATGATCCAGCATTACCTCCACAGAAATTTCCAATGCCACTTAGTGACATATTACTTGATCCGCCGGATGAGTTCATAAATAGCTCAATGTATCTGTGCGACATGTGGCTTTTATCCTATAATAAAACGCGAAGAAGTTAAAATTACATTATCTTATGCAAGTGTATAAATTATTGGAAATCTAAGTCAATTTTTAGAAATCATTTTTAATTTCTATACAAATTTCTACAAGATTTCTACACGTGAAAAAAAAGTGTGTGTGTATATATATATATATATATAATCATACATAATCGTATATTATAATCGTATATAAGTTCTGTTTAAACGGTTTCTGGAGTTGACTTCGATTGAAGAAATAAAAAATGTATACACAAACCTTGCACATTGCTTTCAAAGCTTCTTCATGAGTCGCGAATTCTACATCAGCTTCTCCCGATGGACGACCGCCATTCTCAAGAATAATGCGAACATTTACCGGCTCGATTGGTCTGAAGAACTGCAAAATAAGACCCAAAATGTTATATTATTAAATATTAGGAAAGAGTTTTTGAAAAATGGAGTCTCATCGTTATTATCGGTTATGAAAATTACATCAGCTATGTCTTGTTCTGTCGCTTTGAACGGCAATCCTCGCATATGGATACTATACACGCCGGAATTACCGCCCCAGGAGTCATTGTTTCCTCTGTAATTGCCACCCTTCATGTCCATGCTGCCACGCATTCCCATATTGCCGCCACGAGATCCGTAATTGTTTCCACTTCCCCATGGACCGTTATCAAAATCTAAAGTAGATTACACAGTTTACGATAAAGCTGAAAATAGACTACAAGCTCTAAGGAAGTAAAGTATAAGACATGTAAATACATACGTAATGAATTAGTACGTGAATTGTATATTAAGTCTCTATTACGGTATTGTCCTGCACGATTGTCTTCGTACTTCGATAGATGAAAGGAATCACCTCTATTTCTGGATCCTCTGCCATTGTTGCTAAAACGATTCATTCCACCGAAGCGGTCACCACGAGTGTACGGCGCGGGCCTCTGATTGAAGCCGCCCATGGGACCACCGCGCATTTTCGGCCCGATACTAGCGCGTACCTCGGATAAGCTGCTTCGGAAGATCTCGATATATCTGTTAACGATTGAAGATATACGCGTTGAAGAGATACATAGAGCGACACGTTAGCAAATAAATAGTCGTCATTATTATTATTATTATTATTACTCTCACCATACAAATGCCACCAAATTGAAAATTCGACAAAACTTAACGATACGGATTTAATTGAGATATCACAAATGGTGAGAGACAAGAAAAACAAAAACAGTGATACACGTTAACTCTATCGAAACAGAAAAGGTGTAAAGAGGAGCCATTCCTGCACAGCAGTAGTGAGAGATTAATTATTTACTGTCTGACGTTTACAATAAAAAGAAAAAAAAAAGGAGGAAACTTATGTGGCAGTTTGGCATTGAAGTTGAGTTTACAAGTGTGACAGTACAATTATATTCATACTAAACCTCCGCAATTTTTTATTAAACCTGCGAAGAGACCCTCCCACGATGAAATTCCTTCCCGACGTATCTACGTCACACGTACCCCACAAGCCCATGCGACGCCGACGATCTTCGGGTAAGCTACGCTCACAATTACACCCTTCTGCAGATGAATATTTCGATTGACGTAGATTATCAATTTATTTAGCGTACGTTGACATAAAAAAAATTTCCTTGTGTAATAATAAAGCAGTTTGAAGTTTACTAAACAATTTTTTTTATTTTAAAATTTACAAGACGATTTGATCTTGAGTTTACAAAACAGTTTAATCTTGAAGTTTAACGTTCATCTGCAAAAAATGCAATTATGGGCGTCGCCTAGATGTTGTCGTATTGGATGGTTACTATCTCTCCACATCTCTCTCTCTCTCTCTCTCTCTCTTTCTCTCTGTAGCACCCACCGAGCTTTGGCGTGCCCTACCCACCTCCCATGGGATTTGGTGATGATGGTAAGGGGCTATCTCCCGCCCCCCAACACCCACCCACAAATATAAGTAGTTGGGTCCACAGTACTTTCGCTTACGTACGACTATTCGGTTGTAATTGTGTTTTGAGAGAGGCAGTTTCTTTATGTCAAATAAGAAAAATTTTCTAGAGGTGATCCTCTTTCGACACAAAAAGAAATTCATTTGTTTATAACTTTAAAAGACTGTTAAATTATTTATCTCGACACGGCAAGATGCGGGATTTTCTCAAACTAGCTTATGTTAAAAATTTTCAAAACATGCGAATACACATGTACTGAATAAAGCTTAATAATAATACAAATACAATAGTTCCTCCATTTCCACGCTCTCGCGTGGAAAATCCTCCTCAGGGAAAGATAAAGAAGCTGCATCCATATCGTAGAATTCGTTCCCACTATTTACTAAACGAAATGTATATACCTACATGTACTACGATCATTAATATAAATGATATGGAAAAGTCATAAGTATACCCAAACCCAGCTATACCGTCTCAGTGCCCCACCTGTGTCCTATCTTTTCCTTGTGTTTCTGCAGAGCGCGCTCCGCAACATCTTTGTTAACAAATTGAACGTAAGCCTCCCCAGTACTGCGGCCCGTGTAGTCTGTCGGTAGTGATATCCCGTTCGGAAGAATCTCCAACCCTGACCCACACATAATCAAACATCGATATTGTAGCTTATAGGCACCCATTAGAAAAAAGAAGTTATGGTCAAGTTTATTAAAACCCTTATAAAAGAAGCAAAACTATTAAGGACTCTAAAATTGCGCACATACGTGCGCATTCTTTTTCTTTCTTCTTTCTCTTCGTGATTCTCCTTATACAGATATAAGACATTAAATTGCCACGTCCGAAAACCAAAGTTAAGAATTAAGCTCGATCACAAAGTTGCGCAATGAAAATATTTTCGTTACATTCGTACAAATTATAGAAGTCATAAATCTGCGACACATTCGTATAGCACAACTCAGATCTTAGCGAAATCTTAAATCTTAACCAAGGCTAATCGTCGATATCAGGACACAGAGACATCGTTCTTCAGATGGAACTTAATTTCATCTAATTTAATTTTGATAAGTGTGCGTTTGAGCCATTATCTTATTACTTTTAGTAGCTAATTTTAGAATAAGCATCTAATTGTTAGAAAGCAATTATTATAGCTTGCTTGTTACAAAACTCATTGATGCAAGATAGTAATTTTAGTAATTTATGTTACAGCCATCGAAAGTATTCTGTCGCTGCGTTCCTGAGACAAATTGTTGAATTTCATTTAATCATTTTTATCTTATGAAAAAGGAAGTATAAAAATATAAAAAAGCTACATATTTGAAAAAGATGAATAGATGTCTGTTTTCCAAGGATTAAATAAAATCTCAATGACATTTAATATATATATATATCAATTAAAAAGCATTGATACTGAATACTTTGATTGTTACATGCTAAGTACCTGAGAAGAATTGTGCAATTTCCTCTTTCGAACAACCAAACGGCAGGCCGCGCAATCTCACGCAACCATCATCCATCGCGTTCTCCAAATTAAGACCGCTCCTCTTCACGACCCATTCCATTTCGCCGCGTTTTGCTTTAAAAACTGAAACAGCAACATTGTACATTTAGGCCCAGTGAGAAAATAAAGGTAAAACTAATCATATTAAAGACTCTTACAATAATTGAAAACTGCTTTTTTTGTTAAACACAACCATTACATGTTAAAAGAACTCATATAGTAAATTAACCTTCAATATAACGGTGGCCCATGTGATCTCTGTCTCTTTTGCAAGCCTTCTCAATATCTTCTGGAGTATCCATTTCTACGTAGGCTTCGCCGCTAGGGCGTCCTTCACGGGATGTAGTCATGTGAACTCCGTTCTTGCCATTTGAGATCGAACAGTCACCAAAGAATTTCATAATCTCATCCACAGTGGTAGACCATGGCAGTCCACGTACCTTAACGACATATCCTTCCTCCTCATGATCTCCACTACCGCTCGACATGATTCTAGTCTAATGCAATCTCTCCTTATAAATAATATCTGCAAATACAAAGATGAAATATTTTACAATCAATTTAGCACAACAAAGTGAATGTAACAACATAATATAGTAGAGAACACCTTAGAATCGGTTTAAGTTGGATATTTCAAATAATATAATATTCTTGATTCATGAATTGAAAGTGAATGTAATTGTACAGAAAAATCTTACTTTATTGTGCTATATATTTAGTAAAATATGTAATACATATTTTAAATACATAGGATACATTCAGTATTACAGACAGTTTACTGAATGCTCAGTGAGTAAGAAAAGAAAAAATTTGTTTATTGTAATATTCATAATCTAGAGTACCTTAGATAATATTTAATATTATATTTCTTACTTAATAATTACTGGTTTATTAATTTTTAAGACCGTGAGCACCCGTTAACCAATATGAATGACATAAAATTGCACTCATATTGCTACCTTAGAAAAATAATAAATAGTAATAAGTAAAAAATATAGTATTAAAGATTATCTATAATAGATAATTTATTTTACATTATGAATATTATAATAAACATATTAATTCCTTTTTTATTCATTGAATGCTCAGTGTCCAGTCTGTAATACTAAATGCACTCAAATTTTTCCAAATTTATTAATTCAAAGTAGCATTTTATTTTATACACTGAGATCAGTATATGGATGCGTTCCGAGTTGTGCATGAAGCGCATAATGCATCATTTGTCCTTGTTGTTCCTCAAATAATAAAGAAGGATAAAACGTTACATCATGAGCTTCATGCGTAATTCGGAACACACCCTATGACGTCTTTAATATGCTATTTGATTTGAGTATACTTTATACCAAACTTGAGTATAAAGACTTAATTACATTACTTGAATACCAGCAATTTCACAATTCTTCCAAATTAGATCCACATTACATGTCAAAACATATAATGCACTTTTTACATTTAAAACAATTTGGAAATTGTTTTTGCAAGAAACATACACCAATCACAATACAATAAAAAAAGGAGGAAAGAAAAACAAAAACCAGGATATATCAACAATTTCCGTCAACTGTTTTCACAGGCTGAGTATTGACAGATAAATCGAAAAGAACAAGATTAAAAGAGAAAATAGAAGCGAATAATTTCCGATCGCAAAATAATCGTTCGCTTGACTACAGCGTTCACTTTTAATCAACTCACAAGCGGAAATACACGCGAAAGTCATGAAAAATTTAACTGACATCAAACGTTGGGTGTTGTAACGGCGACATATACTTAGGCCAGAATCAGACTACGTATTGAAGAATGAGATTGAAAGATTGATGTTTGATTAATCAGAACAAAGGAGCCAAAATTTTTTGTCCTCATTGGTGAAATTTCCATCTTTAATCTTTAATTTCAATCTTCAATGCATAGTCTGATTCCGGCCTTAGATCCGTTTTTTATTCCTGCAGTAAATTGTTGTCAAATATCAAATATATACCAATTTTATTTTAAAGTTCCAAACATAAGTACTAGTTCAGTTATAAAAAAAACAGATCTAATAGACGCGCAGATATTTGATGAAATATCTCGCGGGGGAATGCCATTACGACTGTTGGGAGAAGCAATGGCATTCGACAAGATTCACGACACCGACTCGCCCAACTTACCGCCGCCTGGGGCGTTGAAATACTGCTCCTCCCGTTCTTGAGCACAAAGGTAGATAACTAATTGGAGAAATGTGCTCAAATTTACACAATATTATTTGAAATCGTTCGGTGAATACTACATACAAACGATCGACACAATCGAAGTAAAAGTCAATAGAAGTACCTGTAAGTACCGAAACCGAAGATCCGTGAACAAAATGGTGGACGATGACGACGCGTTCAGCAAAACGATCGATGCAAGCCGTGTCTCTAGAATGCGTTCCAAAACTCGACTTCGTCAACTCTCGAGTATTTTTTATCCTTGTTTAACGTTCAGTGAAAAACAAGGATAGAATGAATTTGGTTTGACAAAATTGAGTTTTGGAACGCAGACCAGAAACACAACCGCTCAGGGTCACTTTATGAAACGCCGATTAGGTTAATCGGCCAATCGGATTTATCATTTTGTTTAACGGCAGATACGATTGGCTAATTCCAATGGACTAATCGGCGTTTCGTAAAGTGGCATTTACCGTATCGGAATACACGGTATTCCAAAAGATCCCTATTATATCCTACTTGATGTATTTGCAATGGCTGCGTTCAATGGACATATGCTGGATTCACCGGGGTGATCCCGATTGATCACGGCTCGATTGGACACCACCAATCACATCGACCGGTGCTTAGGAGCTTTGTAGTCTCAAGCGCTGTGAGTGGCTCGTGTCCAATTGAGCCGTGTCCAACTGGGTGCCTCCCCGCTCTGCAATCAATCAGAAAGCAGGATTCCGATGATACGAAGCAAAATCCATCGGAATCCTGTTTTCTGATTGGTTGCGGAGCGTCGCACGACGCAAATCGGATGCAGGGTGAATCCAGTATAACCGAGGTTCAACTTGTTTCTCATCTTTTTCCAATTCTAAAATTGGAAAGAGTCAATTGCTGGATTCACCCTGCATCCAATTTGCGTCGTGCGACGCTCTGCAACCAATCAGAAAACAGGATTCCGATGGATTTTGCTTCGTATCATTGGAATTCTGTTTTCTGATTGGTTGAAGAGTGTCGTACGACGCAAATCGGGAGCAGGATGAATCCAGCATTAAGAGTTAACCGTGAGTTGTGAAACTGGACCTGAATGAGCGCTCGCTGCTATTGATGTATTTTTCCAGATCTAAAATACTGATTGGATGATCTAAAAGAATACACCAATGGCTGCATTCAGCGGACTCAACCGTTGAGTGAGCGCTCGCTGCTGTTGGCTACGTTCAGCGGGCTCAACAGTTGAGTGAGCGCTCGCCGTTATTGGTGTATTCTTTTAGATCATCTAATCAGCATTTTAAATCTAAAAGAATACATCAATAGCAGCGAGCGCTCACTTAACTGTTGAATCCTCAGAACGCAGCCATTGGTCGCGTTCAGCAGATTCAACTATTTTGGAGCAGATCCGTGAGCACTCGCTGTTTCTAACTACTGTTGGATTAACAACAATCAATCAGGCTTCAGTAAACAGAGAAAGAACGATCTTATTATTCCTGCCTCTCACTCTAATCGTCTTTCTACCCCCACCATTGCCATCAGCGGTCCATTCTAGATGTCGATGGGATCACCCCTTGAGTCTGCTGAACGCGACCATTGAATGCATCCACTGTAGCCAACATTACGAGTCCCACCGCACCGCCGTGATTTTTGCCAGATCGATCGTGCAACGTCCCGCAGTTTAAAAAAGAGAGAAAGGAACCAAGGAAGGGAGAAGAGAATAGCACGAGAGAAACCGGACAATTTAGTGGACTGACGACGACGCAGCGAGTGGCTTGGGTTGTGTGGACGGCAATTCGTCTTCCCAGTATAGCAGCGTTTACAGGACAAGGAGAGCGAGTAGCATTGTGAGGAGGCGATTGCACGCGCGACTCGCGAGTGTGACGGCCGGCTGGCTGGCACGTTCTCGTCGTCGTTGTCGTCATCGTCATAGTCATCGTGATAATCGCACAGTCCGTTGTCGTCCAGTCGTCTCGTTACGCGTCTAGTTGAGCAAGGACGCACACAACGGACCTGAGTGGACCACGCGACCGAGCGGAACGGGCGAGAGCGGACCCAACGAGCGAAGCGACTCGGCCACGGCTACGACGAGCCCGTCACGATGAGTTTTTTATTGTGAGTCTCCTCTTCTTCGCCTCCGCGACTTTCTCCTCTCCGACCGTCGCCGTCGAGTCGAGTCGAGTCGAGTCGAATTAAATCGCCGCCCTCCGATCGATACGTCCTTGTACTTCTTACAAGGACGAGACAGAACGAAGCCACAGGAGTAATCCTAATCTTGTTCATCTCCTTTTGTGACAGCTGATGATTTATTTTTATTTTTCTTTAGGAAAGATTCTGCTAATCTTTGTTTGTATTCTATTCCAGGATGTTCTCTATTCTCTCTTTTTTTCTTTCATATATAATCTTAACAGTCAAATTTATTGTTCTCCACGACGAATTTGACGAGGATGAGATCAATTTTGATGCCGTCTACCGGTGGATCGATCGAGAGTAAAAATAGCGCGTCTGTCGTACGGGAGTCTCTTCCCTTGGCGCGTCTTCCCGCGGGATCCACAATGTTCCTCGAACGTCAGGATTATCGCTCGACGCGGCACGTAATCTATGAATCATCCGTCTCGGTGGCCGCGCCTTATGCTCCTCGTCATCGAGAGTGCCACGATGTCGACGTTCTTGGAGTCACTTTGACATTCGTGATAAATAACGCAGTCACTTTCTGCATGCGTGCGATCATGATCAGCTGAGCGTTGCGATCGAGCAGGGTTCCTTTTTTTTCGAGCTGTGACTTTACATTTTTTGCGTTTGTAAAGAAAAATATATTTAGATTTTTTTATATCTAGAAAAAAGCTAGACTGGAGAAAGTGATAGACACTATAGACCATAGAGATATAGATAAAGCGGGAAAGAAAAAGAGAGAGAAGGGGAGAGCGAGGGAGATAACGTTTGCACTTTTCTACCTGCCTCTTGTTGTTCACTGTATAAGTGTAAGCGGGTTTTTGGAGAAAGAGAAAAGAGAAAAAGATTTACCGAATGTAGGAAAATATTATATCTAATAAGAGGTTTAATGAAAAATTATTTTTGTACATATTTTTACATCATTCTTTTATTCCAAAAGTGACACAACTAAAAGAATGATTTTTTTTACCATAAATGAATTAGGTGAAAATTACTACGTCGAAAATATTTTAACTTCATGTCTGTCCATCAAATAGCACTTGTATCATTCTTAAAATTTTCGAAGAAATAATATTAGATTGATGCAAGTTAAATTTCGGTTTTCCGTATTATTAAATGGTGGTTTCCCTTTTTCAATATATTCTACTATATTTTCAAAAAGTTAACGATGCGATTATACTATTTGATGGAGCAAAGTTTCAGCTTTAAAAATCTATATGTTTTTTTATTGTGATATGATTTTTAATGGAGTTATGAGCAACCAAAATCAAAATGGTCCTTTTACTTAATCTGCGAGTAACTCAAAAAATTGTAGGAACATTATTAAAAAACGATTTTGTTGGGAAAATTTCAATTTTTACGATAGACAGTAAAAAAATTTCTTAATTTTGGGGGGTACATGACAGATCTACAAAATGAGAAGAAAGTTTTTAATTTTTTTTCAGCTGATAGTTTTCTATATGTAAAAATTACCAAATTCACATAAACTCAAAAAATATAATATGTATTTGAAAGTAAAGTTTTCAAACTTTAAAATTCTTTTTTACATTTAAATTTTGTTCATTTTTTAATAAAGTTATAGCTGCTCTTAATAATAATACAAGAAAACGTCATTTTATTTACATCAACCTAATACCTTCTATCAGAGTAATACACTTTGAATTGTGTCATTTTTATAAATAAAAAGGAATCTTCTGCAGAGAACATTTAGAGTTAATACAGTTTGAAAAAGAAATTGTTCTATTTTGAATTATTATTTTATGAAAATAAACCGAATAAATTGTTAATGATATTTCGAGGTATATCACTTTTGGTAAATTATTTCGGATTTGTTATAATTTTGTTAGATATCAAAATTATCACAATTCAAAAAAGATAATTTTTTTAAAGTTATAAAACAAAAATGACAAAAATGAAGATTATACTTATTATAGAAAAGAGATTTCTGGATCCAATGTTATTATTCTTCGATTTATATTAGTAAAATTGAATCAATGTAGGAACGATCATATTTATTATTGAGAGTAAAATGTATATTTTATTCTTAAATAAAGAATTCTTAAAACTAGAATGAAATTATTTAGCACATCAGTTTCGCCTCAAATACTGTGGCATTGTGCGTTATAACATCGGGTAAAGATTTATTCTAAACGTAAGAATATATAATACATTTATGTGTTACTCTTATCTCAAGACAAAAAGGCTCCTTTCCTTTTAGGAGATAGTCGACACAAATATTTTATCTTTGTTATTCATTGAATGCCAAGAAGAATAGAATGATATTTATGTCGACTGTATTTCTTAAAAGGAAAACAACTTAAGTCAATCTTATTTAATTCGAGGGAGAAGTTATCGGTCTAATTTTAATATTGTTTAATTTTTATATTACACAAAATTGCGATAAGGTTAAGTACGTTAAGAAGTACGTACAAGAAGGAAGATATCATATAAAAATACTAGATTTATTATTACGGATAAATTAATGGCAATCTCTCAGAGTTAACTACCGACTTGTTATTGATAAGATCTAAAACTAGCAGACTAAAAAACTGAACAAAAAAGGAAAAATATTTTTTATCTTTTTATCAAAAGAGGTGTTATATTTTTTGCCGATATTATTTGATTAGTCAATAATTTTCTGTTAAGTTGAAAAATAGTTTTTCCTCTTTTTAAAAAAATTTTATTTTTTTAGTTATCACTTTTGAAGTAAAGAAAAGATATATATCTTCATTTGAATATTTGAGCTTCTAAATATTTCAATGTAGTAGGAGTATAAAAGAGTGCAGCTGAATGGAGAATTTATTTTTATTATTATTAAAGAAATGCAATCTTTGATAAATCAGAAAGTAAAATTATTGAAAAAAATTATAATAAATTAAAATAATATAACGGACTCTTAGAATCACATATTATATACATTCATCTAGATTTTAATTAAACGCCTTAATGTTTATCAATTTTTTATCTTATCAATAATACAAGTGTTATTAATAACCATTGGCAGTCAGCTGATCGACATTGATTTATCTATAATGATAAATAGCTTATTTATATGACATCTTTCTTCTTGCTTCATATTTTAGATTTTTAAATGAAGATATGCAATTATAATTGTATAGTAAAATCGAGTTAAAATATTAAAATAATAACTTTGAATTTCTTAATAAGAAACAGAAATAATAGATAATGATCTTTCTGTCCTTTTCTCTTTCAAGTGGGAGTAGGTCTTCCAAGACTTTTAAACCAAAGAAAAACATCCCGGAGGGTACTCATCAATATGATCTGATGAAACATGCCGCTGCTACTTTAGGCTCCGGTAATCTACGATTGGCCGTAATGCTTCCTGAAGGAGAGGATTTGAACGAATGGGTCGCTGTTAATAGTAAGTCGAAACATTATTTTTTTATTTCTATTATTTTCTTTATATCAATCAGATCTAAACGTCTGTCTCTTTCTTTCAGCTGTTGACTTTTTCAATCAAATCAACATGTTGTACGGCACCATCACAGAATTCTGTACGGAGGAGAGTTGTCCCATCATGTCGGCCGGACCAAAGTACGAATATCACTGGGCCGATGGTCACACGGTGAAAAAGCCTATCAAATGCTCAGCACCCAAATACATAGATTACTTAATGACCTGGGTTCAGGATCAATTGGACGACGAGACTCTATTTCCATCCAAAATCGGTGATTATATAATTTTCTTCACGTGCTTTCTCTTTTGTCGATCATTCTGAACAGAAAACTAATTCTCGATTATTTTTATTGCAGGAGTTCCTTTTCCCAAGAATTTCTTGTCTATTGCAAAAACTATTTTGAAGCGGTTATTCAGAGTATATGCTCACATCTATCATCAGCATTTTAGTGAAGTTGTGCAGCTCGGTGAAGAGGCGCATTTAAATACGTCGTTCAAACATTTCATATTCTTTGTTCAGGTATACAATCATATCTCGAAAAAAGTTAATTAAATTAAAAGACTAAATTGATAACAAAAGCAATGATAAAATTTCACGATATAGTAACACATGTATACTAGAGTGATTCAAGTATGAATGAGACAAATCAACGTTGATAGACGGTTTTTTACACTGAGTGATGATAGATGGAGATGTCTGCTCACGCATTGTATTGTGACCTCATGACAACTGTTTCTGTCATTATTGCAATGTTCGGATAAATAGTACCAAGTGCACTGTGCCTTCAATAATGTCTCTTCTCTGAACTGTGCATGCAAAATTTTAACATTTTGATTTGCAAGAAGCTTGATCAACGTATGAACTTGAATAACCCATTGTGGAATGACTTGGTACCATTTGTTCGGACATTGATAACGACTACAAAAACAATTGCTACGAGACTACAACTATATAGAGCATGATCAGACACATCCATTACTCGATGTAAATACGTTTACCAACATCGATTTGTGTCAAAACAAAAAAAGTTTTATTCGTATCTAAATCTTCCTCATGTATATACATACGTATGTGTATATACATGAGGAAGATTTAAATACGAATAAAACTTTTTTTGTATATAGTTATATTTATATATATATATATATATATATAAAACACACACATATATATATAACACATATGTATAGTTATAACCTAATTATTTGATTTTATTCCTGATATTTAATACATAATATCGCATTGTAGGAATTTAATTTGATCGAGAGAAGAGAATTGGCACCTTTGCAGGAGCTAATAGAGAAACTGACGGCGAAAGACGCGCGATGAGTCCGTCTACTGTCTACGAGCCACTCGTCCTCTCGAAACTTTTCCAAAGAATCTCTCAACCATGTTATCTTCGCTAACCCGCACATATAATTACATTATTTAAACTGATCTATTAATATAACTTCACGATCTGCCTCTGTTTCGAAGAATTGGCGGCAAAAACATGTCGCCGTTCCGGAAACAAGCGACTGATAACGCGAGAAAATGCCTACAGTGTTCGCTCTGAAACCTCATTCTTCTCTGACGGCGCATAGATATATTCTGTATACTCACTATGTGCACACAAATAAAAAGAGAGAGAAAAAACTTATCGAGTGGATAAGGATAACGAGACGGAAGTTATGAGACGGCGCGTTCGACTTTGTGACTCAATTTTCTCCAAACGTTCTCCAAGCACGTTTCAATTGTAATTTATCAATTGCATTGCTGACACACGAAGGAGAGATGATTGATATTTAAGTACAAAGTGCACATTTCGAGGAAAAAACGAATTCGAAAATTCTAGATACACGCGTCTCTGTTTCGCAAACAAACATTTAATCGTAATGCTCGTGGGTATTCTGCAATTTTGTTGTTATTATCTGCTGCTCTACTGTCGGATGTAAAAATACTGTCGCTATTATATAACTGTAGAAATTACCGATGCTTCGTATGGCTATGTACAAATGCGATGGCATATCGTAAATTTCGTATGGTTACTTTTACGTTTAGTATAATTTTGTAAACAATTATTTCCTATTATTTCTCGGATTAGTATCTCGTATTTCTTATCGAGAATTTAGACATTGTTGGTATAATAACACTCATATATATATATATATGTGTGTGTGTGTGTGTGTGTGTGTGTGCGCGCGCGCGCGCGCGTGTGTGTGTGTATAGTGCCGTTAAAAAGCAAAGAAAAGTTAACGCGCAATGCTATCGCATTATTATGTAACGACTACTTTAAGATATCGTCCTGTTAAGCGCTTATAGACTTATTTATACGACTAGGGTTTTTGTACGCGTTTTATCCCTGTAGAAAGTGATATTTCCTGCTTCAGACGCTTTTCAGATACTGGTAGTTAAACCATCTACGTCGTCTTACTGCAATTTCTCGTATAATTCTCTCCAGTTATTAATTTTCGATTTCTAGGAATTAACGTTATGAACGACAAAAAACTATCACACATGTCTTTGTTCTATGAACGTCGTGATTGATGTGACGTAATATTTCACTGACATTTATCTTCGTCTGTCTTTGCCTAATTAAATTTATGCTGCATTAATGAATGGCAGATTTCTAGCAGTACTTTAACCATTCACAAAGTTCGAATCCGCAATGTCCGACTTCGAATATTTTGTTTTTAGTCGATACTTAATAGTGATTATATCGGATTAAAAGTACATCGCGAGTTGTAAGTGTCGAGTATCCTTAACAATTGATCAACGTCGCCGACAGTTATCGTCATTTATGTATGATGGTCCGATTATGTATGATCGTCGATAGCCCGAATGTATCAAGTAATTCGTCGTTTCTTTCGACATGTTACGCATGCGATAATAATGAAATCTTTAGAAAATTCCAAAGTGCTGAGAAAAACAGTTTTAAAAAGGGAAACATATTTTTTTCATTGCAGTAGACGTTAAGAGTTCAATCGCGTGAACCTCGTATATATGTATACGTATATACATATTGCATATATATATATATATATATATATATATAGACGTATTTTATTATAACGACATAAGATAGTGATTAACGGCAGCGAAATAAGGTGATAACGCCGTGGAACGAAGACGGCGCGTATATACGATGAATGTAGACATAAATGATGATAGTAATAGTAATATTGTATTCGGTACTTAAGAAAAGATAGAAGAAGTAAGACGCAGTGAGAGTGAGAGCAAAAAAAAATCGCATTTGTCTGCGTTCTTCAGAGATGGTTACAAATAGCGTCTGTTCGTGATTGCGATGGACGATAGTCGCCTATTAGAGAACTATTTCATTTGTTCTCGACGACTCGACCGACTACAAACGGCTATTTTTGGTCTTATACGCGTTTATACGAGTATTAGTGATTTTCTCGACGCCAACCTGCAACTGCTATTCATTCGTGATGTTTAGACGCTTACCTTAGCGACGTTCCCGATCGGAGAACACGCGTCCTCTCTCCCTTTCCTCTTGAGCGACTTTCCGCGGCACGAGTGCCTCAAACGCAACACTGTCCGACACGGTCATGCGAAAAAAAAACTGATATTCTGCGAACATGTTTGAAGTTATTTTAAAATGTTATGCGCACGAAAGATTAACAAAAGATTAAAACTTTGCGCCGAAAGAACTGTACTGACGAGGATAAGTTCTCCTCGAGTATTGGCAAGTTCTGTAACTTTTATAGATCTCTATTAGATATAAAGAAAGTAAATTTTCGAGACAATTTTCAAATTCTTAGCTGAACATCTCGAGGGAGAAAGACGCTTGTCTTTCAAGATGGGTCCTCATCTTCGGCTCTTTTAGCGTTAAAATTACTTATGCTAAGTAATCTATTGAGGGTGAACGAATGCAACGCGAGATTTCTAGAGGCTGATTCGGTGGTCCTGATAATCTGATCAGTTGAATTGTGAATACGAATGATAAATGATAATTCGATCGCGTCGGGTGGAGGGACCATATTTATACTAGAAGTCCTCTTGAGATCATTTCTTTATGGAGAAGACGATCGTGTTGAGGTGAGGTTGTATTCTCTTCGTTCGGAACGGCCTTTTCGCGGAGAGTTCTCAGCGACCAACTGTCCGCTCGTTTGATAGTAACGCTAGTGATATATGTGCAATGTAAATAATATTTTTCACATTAAACAGGGAAACCCCGGCGTCCTAATCACGGCGCACGGACCGCGTCTAAAATGTTTATAGTCCTGAATATAATCTTGTAATCTTTCTGTAATAAATATCGTTCCGATTGTATTCACTTCTCTCTCTCTCTCTCTCTCTCTCTCTCTCTCTCTCTCTCTCTCTCTCTCTCATATTATAAACAGTATAAATTATATTATAATTATAAACTTACTATAGTTATGAGAAAAACAAAAATTAATTCCTCTTTATAATTATTTTTATTTTCATCAATTTCCACATAAAACGAACGTTTCGGGTCAAGTTCGGGTCATTCTCACCGTAACAACCAAACAGAAACAAAAAAAATGTTAACAAAAACCGGTAACGAAAAAATGGAATAATCGCACATCTAACAAGTTATATTGAATTATATCATCACCATCTAGTATTGTCGTTTGTTAGTCATGGCTGTATTTTGGTCAGGATTGGGAAGTACTAGTTACTTGTAAAGTTACAGTTACAATTACCTTTTTTCAGTAACTGTAACTTAACTTAGTTCCTTTTTTTCATCTGTAACTTAACTTATCGTTAGTTACATTTCTTCCAGTAATTATAAGTAACTAATTTAACAGTTACTTTTACTGTTACTTTACATTTTAAACTTATTTGTCAATTTAATGTGATTGGTTAAAACCTGAATACTAGTTAAGGATACGGTCCACTACAAATGTTTTAAAGTATTTTTTTATTCGTCAGTAAATTGTACACGTAATTTTTTTTCTTTAATGGCCCTAATGATATCAATGTCACTCATATTTTTCTGTCATGATAACAAAAAAGGAACTGAAAAATTATTTTTAAAAGATACTTTTTAGTAACCGTAATTGTAACTTTAATTTTTGGTCTCGGGAACTTGGAACTGTAACTAGTTACTTTTGAAGGAAAAAACCAACTGTAACTATAAATTACTTTTGCAAAGGAACTTTCTCAATTCTGATTTTGGTTACGTTGTTTTTTTTTTTTAGTTAAACGTACCAAAAAGATGTGAAGGTCACCTTCAGTCTTTTAAACAGGATTATATAGATAATTTTTCTTCACGTGTGATATAATCCCTCTAAATATTCTGCACACATATAAAAATATATATACCAAAGTAGAGATATTGAAAAATTAAATAGTTTTCGGAATATTTTATACTTTATTCTGGTAAATTCGTATAACAAATCTAACTAAACTAACCAAGACTCCTTATAAATCAAAGAATTGGAAAGAATACGGGCTTTAGGAGTGAGGCGCAGAAGACGTCGCGCAAATAATACGCTTATGAAGCTTGAAACTTCTTTATTTAAACAATATCTTTATTTTAGACCATATTTTTGAGAAACACAATCAATACTAGAAATTTAAAATGCCTATTACGGTCGAAGCTGGATCTTCGTTACTGAAATAATTAAACCTTGAATTACTAATATATGTATACATATATTATATGTATACATATATAGTATATATTAGTAATTCAAGGTTTAATTATTTCAGCAACGAAGATCCAGCTTCGACCGTAATAGGCATTTTAAATTTCTAGTATTGATTGTGTTTCTTTATTTAACAAACGCGCTTACATATTTCGGCTTTTTAGTTATTAGCTGGTATACTATACTAGTATACGAAACATGTAAGCGCGTTTGTTAAATAAAGAAGTTTCAAGCTTCATAAGTGTATTATTTGCGCGACGTCTTCTGCACCTGACTCCTAAAGCCCTATTCTTTCTAATTCTTTGAATTATTCTGGTAAATTGTGATATGGAATATAAAATGTATCAAATCTAAAAAAGAATCTAAAAAAAATATCTGAACTATCAATTATCTAAATTATTGATTCATTGATGTTTCTTTTATGCGCAGAATAATTAGGAGAACGTATTATGTGAAAAAATTATATAATTCAATTTTAAAAAACGAATGCGTATTTTTTGGCTCCTCAACATAGTAAAAAAGACACCATGTATAACACTTAATGGAAGATGCTACATGGTTTATTTTAATTTTTGTTTAGCCCTTCTATTATCACTGTAAGATTTGTTTTCTTTCTTTTTTCTTGTGTATACAAAACGTTTCGAAATTATAGGTAAAAATGAAACTGGCTAATAGAATCCACAAACACGTAACAAAACTTGAATATAAGTTTGTAAAGTAAAATCCTTTTCGTGATATTCTGCACTTTTTATATTCTGTGAATTTTTAAATTTAAAAAATATCGATACTTTAAACACTTTAAAATATTTATTCCATACACACACACAGTATATGTAATCGCACAAAGAAATTGGCTTATAAAATAAAAAATCTCGTATGTATGGTCTAAAATAAGATTCTTATTGTTTAAGAATATTTAATTTACGTTTTTATATATATATATATATATATATATATGTACGATTATTAAGACTTTTTTGTATTTGTAAATTTTATGAAACAACTCAGTCGTTTTTTTAATGTAAGAATACCTACAAATCGTGCAATTATTTTTTAAATAAAATAAATTTTTGCATTCGAAAATCGAAAAAAGTATTTAGATGAAATAGTTCTTGAAATGTTGCACTCACATCTACTTTCTTTTTCTTGTAAATTAGTTTCGAAAACTCAGAATTCGACACTTTTTATTTCGTTTAAATTCCTCTTCTCCAAATATTATGATATCTCAGTTGTCGAGGCAACGAAAACACATCATGCTACGTTCGCTGAAAACAAGGTTCGGTTCCGTAGTAAGTGTAATACGCAGGCTTTTTTTTACCAGTTGTTTAATATAATAAATAAATTATATAGTTTAAATAACATAAATTATTTAGTAATTCATTAATGATATAGCGAGTGTATTTATCAATTTTTTTTATGCGTGGAAAGAACGGTTTTACTGAATTGTCTAAAAATGTATCTAGATGCAAATTTAAAAACAATTTTGTTGGACCATCAAAATAATTATCTAGAACGTCCAAATTGGTTGCTATAATTTCTTTCTGTTGCTAAATCTTTTTGCAGCGTTGCTCATCATGTTTGAGACTCAATTCTACATAATTACTTTGATGATCTAATAAAATTATTTTAGATGCGCGTGTCTATCTAAATTAATTCAACAGAATTGTTTGTTTTTTGTAGATCTTGACATTTCGAATTATTAGATGACTCGATCGAGTCTCAGCACTAAGGGATATATATATATATATATATTAATATAGCGTGAAATTAATCCATGTATGATTTATTTACCTCGAAAAAAAACTATGACGTACATGATGGAATATATGAGACAAAAAGTCAGATAGTGTGAATAGACCACAAAAACTTGACGTAGAATAAAAAATCATAATAAATGTAGAATTTAAATATTATATAATAGTATAATATATGCGTTCTGGAAAATGACAAAAAAGCAAGGTAGAATGTATACTCCACACTTTACTCGCCCCACTTGTCGCTTCTTCAAACTCGTTTGCCGGCTGTCACTTTTCGTGCGTATCCGTGCAAAATAAGAATCAGTTATGTACGAATAATGGTCTATGACGCATGTATCTGAATATTACTCGCTTAGTTTGGAAGCTGTGAATCTGATCAAGATCATCTCGACAAGATTCTTCAACGCGTAACGTTCCAGTGTACTTCCCTAAAAATATGTACAAACCAGGTAAGATAATTAAATTAAACTTTCTCAATTTTTTTATTTATATTCATTAATACAATAAAATAATGCTGATTATTATATGAGCCAACACAGAATAATCACAATCGCAAAAGTTATGACGTAGATGTTCGAATATATGAGACAAAGAGTTACATAAGTGCAAGTATGAAAATATGACTGAAAATAAAAAATCATAACAAATGTCTGTAGAATTTAAATCAGTAGAAAATATACGTTTTGCAGAATGATAAAAAAACAATATAGAACACATACTTCACACTTTGTTCGTCCCACAATTGTCACTTCTTTACGATTGCGATTATTTTAAATAAATTAAATTTCACACCAACATCCTGGGCTGCGTTCGGATTCCCACCTGGGTGCTTCCTGGATGTCATATCATCTTTGTAATTTACCGAAAATTAAACAAGGAAGACATGACACCCGAGAAGCACCCGGGTGGGAATCCGAACGCACATGCGTTGGCTCTAATCGGCATTATTTTATTGTAAATACAGAAGTGTTCTATATTATATATTATTGTTGCATATAAAATTGTGGTACTTCAATTTTGTTTCAAATTTAAATTCTTTCTGAAATTCTTAAATAAAAAGATAGACTATACATATTGTGGCATAAAATCCTTTAATTACAACAAATAGATTAACAATGTGCTTCCTTTTCTAGATTATAATTTTAAGATGCACAATGATTTATTGTTGTTATATAATTATATAATATGCATTTATAAAAAAAAAATATAATAATTTATTATTAATATGAAGGTAATCAAGATTAATCGTAATGTTTTGACGTATTCAAATAAAACATAGAAGTCATAATAATGTCATAAGAACACCATCATGTATTTGTTTATTCTTTAATAAATATTTTATTTGTTTTATAGTATGTTTAAACAATAATTGGCATCGTTAATAACATCCTATGATCATTATAATAATGACTTAATTATAATTCTGTGTTATACCTAGGTTATTTATATTCAAATAACATTGTTGCGCACATACATTTGAATTCTGACTGATTTCTTTTATAATGGACTTAATCACAGGATCAAATTTTCTAGTTATAATTAAAATTTTTTGTAATACTTGTTAAATATAAGTGCGATATGATAATACACACACACACACACACACACACACATGTGTGTATAATTGTTGTGCATTTTAATGAATTTCTTTATGACACACATACACATGCGTGTTTCCGCGTGGATTCAAATAACATTGTTGCGCATATACATTTGCATTCTGATTGATTTCTTTTTTAATAGATTTGATCATAGGACAAACTTATGTTATAATTTAAACTTCTTTTGATACTTATTATAAACATATATGGTAAAAACGATACGATAATATAACATACGTATATATGAGCCCCTTAATTGACAAGTGGCATAAGTTTCTAAAATTAGAAAAATGCGTTTGTTATAGAAGTAAAAAGTATTAAGAATGTTTGTTTTATCTATTAATTTAATTTACTTTTATTTTGTTTTTACGTTCTTAAAAAATAAAAATCAGTTTTACATCATAAATAGAGTAACCGTAAAAAAAGCTAGAATAGTGACTTAAGTCCAGCTTTTTTACGATCATTTTATTTATGACGTAAAATTGATTTTTATTTTTTATGAATATATAAACAAAATAAAAGTAAATTAAATTAAAAGATAAAATAAACATTCTTAAATATACTTTCTACTTTTACATTACTACTTTTAATATACTTTCTACAACAAACGCATTTTTTCTAATTTTGGACTTATGCCATTTGTTAACTAAGGAACTCATATGTATATATTGTTGTGCATTTTGATTCACTTCTTTATAACACACACACGCGTGCACGCATGTGTTATATTATCGCATTGCGCTCATCATGTTTATAAAATATCAAAAAGTTTTAAATTACAAAATATTGGAGTAGAATAAAAGTTTACTATTCAATCCATTTATGTAAGATGTCTACATGTTTCTTAAAAAAAATTAGCAATCATACTGTTCGATAGAGCAAAGTATCACCTTTAAAAATCTGTTTTCTTTTAATTGCGGTACAGTCATTTTTAACTGAATAACAAAAAATCTTAGAAATATTTTTAAAAAACGATTTTGTAAAGAAATCTTTCACGTAAAAAAGTTTTGTATTTTAATTTATTTGAAAAAACCTTATAAAATTTTAATCATTATTATCGGTCGATATATCGGCCGATAATGATTAAAATCTTTTATCAAGTTTTTTTTTATAAATTAAAATACCAAATGTCACTGGCCGGAAACTTTTGTACGCCATTTGTACATACAGTTTAAGATATAATCATTTCAACGCGCGGTACGTCGAAAAGGGATCGAAATTTTTAACTCCATCGATGTTTCAATGAAATGCGCCATATGCATGCACTGCGTCAATGTGTTTTGATAGTATCGATATCGATTTGATATCGATTTGATATTAGCTTTCTCACTGGGTATGACTTGTTTTAAACATTTTGTAAATCTTTTTGTCGTCTTAGATTGCACAGATTACACAGGCCTGCATGGTTTTGTTGATTGGGATTTAACTATGTTTTCTTACGTAATTTTTCGCGCTGAATCCTGAATCCGAATCCGGCTGCAGAATTGCTCTATCAAAATAAAAATACTCACGAACTACGCTTCGTTGCCTTTTTAACGGTGAATCATGCGGGATGCGACCTAGAACCTCGAGGAAGAGTCCACAAAGTATTGCGTTAGGCATCCATGCATGGAATTAACATAAGTGATTGCATCTTTCATAAAACTAAAATCGGCTCTGCGTAATAAATAGTTTCTCTTAGTGATAATACTTCGCGATATTTAGCGTCATTGTTAAATTAAGCAATATATTTCACATGTCCATTTTCATTGCCTTTTAGAAAATTTTTGTGAACAAATGACGAAACATTGTATTAGCGACGATCTTGTAATCGAATAATTGATTTAGAAATATTTATCTTTTATATCAAAACCACGTCAATGGTAATTATATTGTACTCCTCAAAATATTAAATATTAACAATATTTCGAATATCCTTATTTTACTTTCTTTTTTGCTTGATTATTGGAAAAGTTTGAAAGAATTTCTCACTAAATTAAATAATTAATATCGAAGTTATACTTTAATATATCGAGGCAACTATCGATATTCCCTTTTTTATTGTTGGAACATCTTAAAGATATTTCTTCTGTTGATGATTCGATGACTTTAAGTAGTGTTAAATTTTAATTGTATAAATTAAAAATTTTGTAATTCCAGTCACATGTTTCCTGAAATTAAAACAAGCGTGTTTTGGCAGTCAGTAAGACTTATGATAACATCGATGAATTAAGTTACAAACAATCAAGTGGATAACATCGATGGATTAAGTTAGAAACAATCAAGTGGATAAATTGCAATAACGTGATAGAATGCGTTATGGAGTTTCCATTTATTATTAAACATTCTCTGCAGTGATCTCTGCTTTGTTCATTCAGTGAGTTTAAGTTAATAATATAAAATGCATGTGGTAATATTTCGTGACCTAAAAATAAAACTTTTCTCCTTATTTAGGACATTCGAAATCTTTAACCTGCTTGGATCGCATACCAACGTGATATATAAATCTCAAAACTGCGAAGTTGAAAAATTTGAAATCTTTAAAGAGAAATACGTAATAAAGATTTTTTTTAAGCGATAAGAATAATTGATATTATGGAAAGATTATAAATTCACTTCAGATTTTATGTCTTAACGATTTGTGTCTTAACGATATAAAAAAAAATTGTCAGAACAGTTATATCGTTCTATACAGAAGATTTAAGCGATGAGAATAATAAAGTACTTCTTTTTTTTTCTACGTTGTTTGCTCGGGCCTTTCTTCAAATTGCAAGGTTTGAAGAAAAGACTGCGATGTCCACCGATCGAAGATCAAATTTTGCTACTATCGGCGACAGAAATTGCCCAGAAAATCCGTAAAAGAGAAGTAAGTTTACTGTCACTCTGTTGATTAGACTCGAAAGATTTTACTCATCTTAGAAGGCAATATATTATTGCCAAATTGATGCATGCACTGAAAAAAATTACTTGAATATAATTGATTCAAAATTATTCCAAATTAATAACTTAATTTTTGGCAGATCAGCTCCGAGGAAGTGATCGTCACGTATGTGAAGCGATGCAAGATAGTGAATCCGTTGATCAATGCTATCGTAGAAGATCGTTTCGATGCGGCAATTCAAGAAGCACGTGAAATCGATAATTTCCTACAATCAACAATAATAGACGAGGCGAAAATTGCGAACGAGAAACCGTTACTCGGGCTACCTATCACAATTAAAGAAAGTATTGCTGTTCAAGGTGAGTTACGTACTTTCATTTTTCCACGATTTGAATACATACAGGCATGCACATACTTTGCATTAAGAATTCATTTTTTTACGTAAAAATAAAAATAAGAAATACAACCTCTAATGGCTTTGATCTTGACAAACGTTATCCAAGACATTATCCTAAACAACATTCAAGAGGTTTTAGTCGTCGATCGGATACCTTGCGTAATGCTAATCGGCGGTACTGTAACCTTCGAACCTTATAACTAGAAAAATACTTAATAAAAAATAACTTTATTACAGTGTTATGAAAGCTCTTGACACCAGCTATTAAATTCTGGCATCAAAAATAGGGTGTTCTATTTGAAAAAATTAGTTTGACCTTGATCTGATCTTGGCGACTTTACTCAAGGTCAAGCGGATGTAATCAGTGAATAGATCTTTTTAAATCCTACAACTTTTATCTAAAACATTTTTCTCAAAAATGCTTTGCCTTCGAGATATTCGGTCGTTTCTAAACTTTTGACATACCCTGTATATATAAACTTTACATTAAATCGATATATACGTATTTGCTTATTTTTACTTGTGAAATTAACTACAATGGAATTTTATGTAATAACATGAAATTGTGCTAAATTTCATATTTGATCGATGTTTGTCAAAACTATTAAACTCAGGTTCACATTTGTTGTCCGTGCAAATTTCAAAGTATACACAACGCTCAATAATCCCAGCACGTTTTACATTTTTGCATTTCACGCACGAACGCACGCACGCACAAAACTAATTATAAGGAAATGGAAACAATAATTAATAGTTCTATAGAATTATATCAAGCGCGAAATATTAAGATCGCTAACTTTTCTTATGTCTTTCTCCTTTTTTTTCTATTTGAATTACTTGGAATTCGTTGTTAGCACATATGACTACGATCTGGTAATTCGCATGGTTTAATGAAATGTTTTCCAGTTAACTCATCCTGATATAGATAAGCTTTTCTTAGAATTTTCTAAAAATTTTTCTTTGACGTAATATATGTTATTGCGTTAGACATCATTTTACCATTCCATATACTGATTACTATGCATGTCCGACGTGGCGTATTGACGTATTTAAATTTTAAATAAATTAAACATTAATTCCACAGAGATCTCTAGACTTTCAGAAAGATACTCAGGTACTTTGCATATATTATTTTAAGTATATAGCAAATAATAAATTAATTTTAATTCTCCTACTCAGTGCCAGGAACTTGTGTACCAAAAATTAATGTAAAAATTTTTTAATTTCCGAGTTCTTTGAGATGAAAATTCATCATACCTTTACATAATTTTTACAAATACATAATATGAAAAAGGGAAGTTGAAATCTATAATAAAAACGCTATTGACCTCTTTTTAACATCCTCATTTATACTAGCACGTAATATGTATATATATTCAAAATATAAAACTTGTTTAGGAATGAGTTATTCTGTGGGAATGAAAGATGTTTCCTTGAAAGCGACAGAAGACGCCGACGTTGTGGCGAGGATTCGCAAGGCCGGTGGAATTCCTCTTCTTGTCAGTAACACTCCAGAATTGTGTATGTGGTGGCATACATTTAACAAAATAACTGGTATCACCAGAAATCCCTATGATACACGGAGGACCGCTGGTGGCTCTTCCGGTGGCGAGGTATATTTCTCTTATACAAATGACGCGAAGGTTCTTTCATAATTGAAAATTCTTATTACAAAAATTTGTAAAAGTTAAAAATTCTTATATAAATAATATATATATAAACTTTTATATAAATAATGGAATTTTGTAATAGTTAAACATTGTATTTAATTAGGCTGCTCTTCTTGGCTCTGGCGCTTCGATTCTAGGTTTAGCTTCAGACATCTGTGGATCCGTTAGGCTCCCGGCAATGTTTTGCGGTATTTTTGGCCATAAACCCACACCAAGTAAGTTTTCATCGAACAATCAATAATGGAAAAAAAGAACGATCAATTAATAAAAAATTTTAATCTTGTTTACTTATTTATAAAACAACATAAACCGACATACAATAGATAAAATAATTTTATATTTTAGACTGGATATCAATAGAAGGTCATAAACCTAGTTCAAATGATAAAAATTGGTCTACATTTTTCTCAATTGGTTCAATGGTCAGATACGCTACAGATCTGCCTCTGTTATTAACAGTGATGTCACAATCAGATGAAGCCAGGATTACCTTTAATAAAAAGGTCAGAATTTTTTTAATCTTATAAACTACCGCTTCTATATATGTATATATATATATATAAGATATAAATGATGAATAAAGTTGATATAAATGGACATTATTTTATAATACTTATTTATGCAAGATTTGCATATTCGTACAGGTGCATCTGAGCGACATAAAGTATTTTTATATCGATAATTACGGCCCGCTTCCAGATTTAATAACAACTGATATAAAAGAAGCAATTTACAAATTAATGAGACATCTAGAAGCAATAAGCGGTGTTAAAGTGGAAAAAGTATGTCAGAATTTTGTTTACATTATAAATTACTCTTAATTTACTATCAAGACAAATTAAATTATTAGACAAAATAGACACTATTTCTTTATATGTTTAGTATAACACAGTAATAATTTAACTTTTTTTCGGTAATTAATTAAAAATAATATATACAATAAAATGTATTTACATATAATAACAAAAATTATGCAATATGACACAATATTTATATGTAGCACAACAATTATAACATTTTATTTATATGTAATAACATAATTGTTAAAAATTATGTAACGTTTAAATTATGTAATATTGAGGAATTTAATGTTGTATATAGATTTCATCCTATTCAAAAGATTAAAATTTTAATTTAAAAAATAATAGTGTTTATATAGATAAATAATGCTAAGATTTTAGAAACAAGATTATTTATATGAATAAATCAAATTATAATATGAAACAGTCAATTATAATCAAAGTGGGACGTTTCAAATATTACATTATTATTATTTATTAAAAAAATTTATATAATTTTCAGACACACACATGACTGCACGCCAGTAACTTTCGGACTTTCAATACAATCAATCTGAAACACTAATAATCCCTCCTAAATTAAATTAAATTAGAAAAATTTGTAAAGAAGTTATTGCAAGCATACCTTAGGAGGCAAATATAGATAAATATCATATTTATTTCTTTTATCATTTGCAGGCAAATTTTGAAGATATAAAACGATCTTTTGAATTAAGCGCGATTATTCTTCTCAGTATCAAAGACATATATTCAATATTTAATCGTTGGGATAATCCTAAGGTATAGTTAAATAACGAGATTCATTATTAAGATATATGTCACAAATGCATATTTCATAATTTTTCAGAAATCGAAGAGCGTGTCCATGGAAATACTAAGATATATTTCCTTCATGTCGCCGCATACTTTTCCTGCTATTTTTTTCGGACTAATCAAGAATATTGTCGAAAGTTTCCCAGTCAGCATTTATAACGAAATGATGGAACTAAGGACGCGATTGAGAAAGCAATTTGAGGTAGAGTGTCTACAATGGATAATCAAATTATTAGAACCACTTGCATAAATTAATGATTTTATGTTAAAGCTGCAATTAATTTTTAAGTTTGTAAATGTACATATAACGACACTATGTTGTTATTATTTTTTTGATGAAATATTGATGTTTACAAATTTTAAATATTTCCTTGGCACTATAAATAGCACTTTCTCTCATATATATGTCATTTAGTCAATCTTATCGAGAATTTTTGAGAATTTATGAAAAGAGAAATTTCCAAACAATGTTTCACCAACAAACGTCTATTAATTGTGCATTTGATTAATGTGCGTTGTAGGAGTGAAGCATTTAAATCTGAAACAAGCCACGATATTATTCAATTTAAAATAAATGATTTTTGTCTCTTGTTGTTTTTGCGTAAAATTGAGAAAATTTGAGTAAAAAATTATTAAAATCCAATATTCAGCGATTTTTAGTAATTAATATCTTGTTAATTAATACGAAAATTGCAAAATGGTAGAAGACTGTTCGACTCAGTTTAATCCATTCTATCTACATACAAGCGTTTTGTCAAAACTTACCAGACACCTCCCTCTCTGTATATATTACATTTTTTTAACTTTTGTCTGTTTAACATATTAATGTCTTATATTCGATTATGTTAATATTATAATAACGTTTGCTAGGAGCTGCTGGGTAATGATGGCGTATTAATTTGTCCATGCTTTACTTCGTCGGCGCATTATCCTCACGAATGTTTATACAACATATCTAATAACACATTCATGATGATTTTCAACGTGCTGGGATTTCCGGTCACGCAGTGTCCACTTGGTTTCGATAAAAATCAACTGCCGATTGGACTTCAAGTAAAAAAATAAAGCCATCAGTGTTTAATTATTCATAAGTAAAAAATTGAATAACTTATTTATTTAAGAGCCAAGAAACAGGCTCAGTAGTGATTACATAATCGATCGAAACTACGGAAACGATATAAATCGATATTCATAATTGATTCTTATATTTAAGACCTTAAGTATAATCCTAAAACAATTACATAGAGCTGTATTAGCATCTCAAGATCATTTACATAAGATCTTGGAAAAGAAAGGACTGTTAATACCGACCGAAAGATGCAAAATATATAGATAGAATTTTGTTTTCTTGTCTCTATTACTATATGACTAAAGTACTTAAATATTGCTATACTGTGTCCAGATTGTATTGGTTTTTAATTTATTTATAATTTTGAATTTGTAATTGATAAATTCAGAGAGCTTCTGTAAGGATTGATGAATCATTTACATTTAATTAGTTTTAACTTAATTTTTGTAGATCGTCGCGAATCCGGGCTGTGACCATTTGACGATTGCTGTGGCGCAAGAAATCGAAAGAAAATTTGGCGGTTGGCAAGAACCACAGGATAGAGAAGTCGTCTGAGAAGCATAGTATAATTTATATGGCAGCGACAATTCATTTATAATTGAAAATGTATTATAATTTTTAAAATATAAAAAATAATTAAATTTAATTTGATACTGAAATTTCCAAGAAATACAATTAAGTTCGATAATGTTTATATAATGAAAAACGTTATTGAATATATATTTTGTATAGATGGAAATAAGGCCCCGAAAGATTAAATTAAAAAACATCTTCCCTCATCCTCTCGGTATTAATTTCATAGACAGTACAGTATATAGGATCCTAAAGCAAAGCTTTATTACGATAAAACTTTTGTTTTTTTTTTTAATTACTGAACAGGTTTCTGATGACGCTCGAGATGAAGCGGAAGGCTCCTTTAACATATTCCTTTTCCCCGAGAATATCCTCCTCCTTTTTGTCGAGGATGTCTGCCATCGTAAGTACTAGGAAGTGGAATTCTTCATCGATAGTCTGGTATAACAGAAGATCGTCTTCTCCCAGTTTGTTATTCATGTCAGAACTTTTATGGTGCAAAAAAAATTAAAAGGATTACTTTTCTGTGTAATGAATAATAGTAATGTGAAAACAAAAAATAATGAAAGGAATAATTTTCGTTTCAGAAAATAACAAAAAAATTTAAAAAATTTGTTTTGGAAAAATATATAAATACTTCTCCTCCTTCTTTTCTTCTCCTCCTTCTCCTCCTTCTTCTCCACCTCCTTCTTCTTCTCCTCTTTCTCCTCTTTCTCCTTCTCCTCCTTTTTCTCCTCCTTCTCCTTCTTCTCCTCCTTCTTCTCCTCCTTCTCCTCCATGCGGAGAATTTTATCGAAGGAGTTACAAATATAGTCTATGGTCTCTTTGAACTCGTCCATGTGACTTACAATGCCTAAAAAAAATGTTTTAAATTACTTTTCTGCGTAATGGAATTAATAATAGTAATATTAAAACAATTAAAAATAATATAAAAAATAAAAATAATTAAAGGAATAATTTTTTCATTGTTCGTTTAAAAAAAAACGAGTTTAGAAAAATGTAAAAAAAATTGCTCACACACAATTTTATGCACAATTTTACATATAATTATACATAAGTAATTTTTTTTACAAATGTGAACCCGGGCTTTGTTAATTCGTTTTCGTAATGTGTAAATCTATTGAATTACTAAATAGTGACTTTTCCCAAATGAAAATAATAATGAAGATGGCTTCCCGAAACGATTTCTAATCGATTCCATTCATAAAATATATTAAATAAAATCGCTGTCTGCTAACTTGACGCATGACAAAATTTGTTAACAACAAGAAAAATAGCTATTATCCAAGTGTTTAAATGCTTTCCCTAAATTTCCTCAAACAATTCCTAAATTATATAGATATAAATAAATCAGAAATATTCAGTTTGTCTGTTATCTTGTCACAGTGGTGGGATTTACCGATTCAAAACGCTCATTAAAAAACATAGAACTTTTTTCTATACTTCTCTATAGTACATTTTAAACAGAGCTATCGACTGTGGAACACCCCAGGGCCGCGGTCCGATTCACTTTCACAACGCTTAAAAATCATTTCATCCTTATTGTTTGTCAAATGTTAAACGAAGACAAACGATGTTCATGAGCGTTGTCAGTATGAATTGGACCACGGCCCAAGTAGCAAGCTACGTCATTTTGACGTCAGCTTGCTACCAGGGACGTGACACGGGGCGGTATTCATATAGCCCAGGGCTCGGCACGAAATGCACATTTCGGCCTATTTTCGAGTCCACTCCGCCTCCAGCTATCCCCCTCACCGTACCGCCCCACGCGCAATCCAAATGCCGCTCGACGCTTAGGAATGTACTAAGGCGCTCGTAGACGTAAGGGGCATTCGTTCGGGGCGCTCGACACGCTGT
>NW_017296059.1:1707624-1713981 GCF_001594075.2 Trachymyrmex cornetzi
TATATATATATATATAACGGCTTTAATGTACACTAATATATATTGGGTATTTTATTAATTGAGATATCACACTTTTAGGGGTTCTGCACAATAAAAGGAACAGGGAACAGAGAACAGAGAATAAGAATTTTAACCTACCAGAAACTGTGTATTCCAAAATACATGATTTCTGATAGAATTCTTATTCTCTGTTCTTTATTCCCTATTCCTTTTAGGCCGATATTTCATTTGTGCGTTTTTATCGTACGACAAGCTTTTCCTGCGTGTTGATTGGCTATAGGATAGAGAGATCCGAGGACCTCTCTGTCTTGCACACATTTGTCTTACAACAAAAACACACAAATGAAATATCGGCCTGTTGTGCGGAGCCCTTATAGTCAGATTAGAGGTGCGTTCCGTAACGCGCATGATGCGCATGATGCATCCATTATCCTTGTTTAACATTTGGTGAGCAACAAGGATAAACGACGCATTATGCGCATCATGCGAGAAACGGAACGCACCGTAGGTTAAAGTACAACAGCTTAAAAGCCGCGACACAGACTTTTGCATAAAGCATAATGCATAGTGCATGAACGAATCAACTAATCAGAATCTTTCCTTTCCTCTCATTCCATGGAAAAGAAGAATTTCAATTGGTTGATTCTCTTATGCATTATGCGTTATGCGTTATGCAAAAGCTTGTATCTGGGCTCTTAAGGGCTTCACACATGAAATGCATAACAGAGCATAAGCATAACATAAGACTGCTGGACCAATGAGCATCTAGCATAATGTCGCCATATTGATTTACATAAGATGCTCATTGGTTTAGCGGCCTTATGTTATGTTTGTGCTCTGTTATGCGTTTCATGTGTGAAGCCCTTTAGGGCCCAGACACAAGCTTTTGCATAACGCATAATACATAGTGCATAAGCGAATCAACTAATCAGAAGCTTTCCTTTCCTCTCATTCCATGGAAAAGAAGAATTTCGATTGGTTGATTCCATTATGCACTATGTATTATGCGTTATGCAAAAGTGTGTGCTGCGACCATTAATGTGCACTGAGAGGGCACGAATTTTGCCAGTGAAAACTATACGCAGTTAACGCAGTATATGTGTGCCTTCCAACAAGCGACGCAAACGATACGGTGTGACATATGGATCATTATATCCTTGTTGTTTGCCAATATTAAACAAAGATGACATGATCACTGTGTCGCACTATGGTCTAGTTTACACCCAGGGTCCGATCCGAGTCGGAATGTAAGAATCAACCAACTGCAATCGAGTATTCCCCTGTTACAATCGAATGACAAGGGAATGCTCGACTGCAGTTGATTGGCTCTTACATTTCGACTTGGATCGAACCCTGGGTGTAAACGAGGCCTTATCGCTTGTTGGAAGGCACATATGACTACATGTTCGTATTATAGCATTTTGCTGCATTCTGTAGTGTGAGATTTTTTTTAACCTTATTCGTCAACTTTAACGATTAATATTTCAGTTCACGAAGCAGAGCGACACTTTTTTCTTGTCAAATCGATTTTTACGCATCGATTTAGTGTGTTTTTATCAAAATTTGAAGTGGACGAACTCTTAACATTTACCGTAAATTGTATATTTTGTTGAACAAATTGCACAAGGAAAAATGTGTTCGTTAAACGATTGCATATTTGATGGTAACGATGATGACATATCTAAAGAAGATTTATCGTCGTAAGTAGAATAATGACAAATAAATAAGAAAACATAAGATTATTGGTATAGATTGATATTTGTTTTCAACAGAGATACGACACTATGCAGAAAATGCAGATGCGTAAACGCCGATATTTTATTACTTGGCCAAAGCGGTTATTGCAAAACTTGTTTCCTAAATGTTACAAATCACAAGTTTAGAGCGGCACTTGGTAAATCTAAAATTATTCGCCACGGTGACAAAATATTGATCCATTACTCAGGAGAATTAAATTCCACTGTGCTCTTACATCTCATTAAAGCTGGTATGAGCGAATCTGCTCACAAAAAACTTATTTTTGAGGCAGTAATTTTGTATGTAGATGGTAAGTTTCTTACTTATATAAATCAAGAATTTTGATAATTTTGTGATAATAGGGACCACCCTACGATGACCTTAATATGTCATTAAGATCATAGTGGAAGGATACAAGGTGTATAATTGCACATAATGGCAACAATAGAGAGAAAACAATCAAATGTTTGTCACATATCAACTGCGAAAGCAGCATTTGACAGCTGATTCAGCTGTTTCAGCTGATTCAACTGTTTGCACTGTCACGACATATTTTACTAGGTGCGTTCAGCAGAGAAAGCAGCTTTGCAACTGTTCAAAAAAATTCTTCAATATGATTGGTTTATACATTTAGATCTATAAGGAACCAAAAGCAAGAACCATTCAGTATAAAGGCAGTTTTTACTTAAAATAATTTAAGAATAAGTAAAATATTTATGTGTCAAAGGCATGAAAATCTAATATACATCCTAGAATATAGTCCTTTGCAATCGAATTACAAATTGTATTTATTCAATATTTTCACGTTAAAAAAAATTAATACATTCATTCAAGTCTTCATTTAAGATAACATATAATTTTATATAATAAATTTTTATTTGAGATGACATTTTTATCATAAATTCGTTACTATATACTGCGCTGTTTCATTAGTCTGCTACCTGGCATCATTGTAAAAATGAATGAAAATACACATTCGAATACACTTTTTTCCAATGGAAATTTTATTGTTTTTACAGCTTTTTATTTTCTCTTGCAGGCTTGCAAGCTATGTGCAGATAATATAGAAGTAAATGGTAAAATGAAAATATTTGTAACCATATTCAAAAAATATTCATTTAAATGGAATAAAAAAGTATTCGTTTCTTGATGAATAAAAAAGAAATGTATTTGAATGGATATTTTCATTTATTTTTTTATTCATTTATTCGAATATTAGATGTATTCATTGGACACACTTTTGTGCCCTTGCTTTGTGTAGAAAATCATTACATAAGCAGGGAAGGATGTAGAATAGTTCTTAATATTGTATATAGCAGAAATAAGACGTTATTTAAAAAATTGTTTATTAATAACTTTTTGAGGAACAACTGCTGCCTATCACCTGTTGGAGGTCAGTAGGAATCTCAATATGTAAAGGTCAAGCTCATTGAAGGGTGGGATCCATTATTGTATAATTAGCAGAATATTTTATATTTTATTGTGTTTAATTTTTTATCATGTGATATTTTAAGATTGAGAAAGATTATGTGTATGTGTGTATATGTTGATAGATAATATGCAAAAAACCAATGAAAGGGACATACTGCGACATAAAATTGCTGATGAAACAAAGGCCTCTGGATTTAACAGTTATGCTGTGTCAATGAGTCAAATTTTAAGTGAAGAGGATACTTTGGATATAAAACCTATAGATCGAGAGATAAATTATGAAAATGATAATCGACTGCATGCGATATTGGCTAACTTATCGGACGATACCTCGAGGACGGATTTTCTCAATCAGTTGCGTCGAAGACTACTCCTATCGGCAGCTCGGAAACTTAATTGTAACAAGATATTTGTAGCTGATTCTGCTGCGGACATCGCTATGAATGTGCTTGGTGATGTATGCTTAGGACGAGGCGCGCAACTTTCCATGCAAGCAAACTTTTGCGACGCTCGATGTATCGACATTAAGATACTCAAACCAATGAGAGATTTTACGCAGCAGGAGTTAGTATATTATTCAGAGTACCATAAAATAAATCCTGTTAAATCAATAGAAGACAGTATACCGGCAACTTCTGTACAGGCATTAGCACGCAATTTCACGATGGAACTGGAATCTCAATTTTCTAGTACAATATCTACCGTATACCGCACAGCCGATAAAATAAGCCCGAGGAGCAACGTACAACAAAGTATAGAAAATAATTGCGCACTTTGTGATGCAATATTGGACTTTGTCCCTTCTGGCAATGAAGTGACTGCCATGAGGGCGATCGAGGTTTCTAAATTAGTGTCTTCCAAATGCATCGATACAATAAGTTCTAATAATGAAAAAAACGGAGAATCAGATTACCTCTTTACACACTCGGACAATAATGGATGCTGTAACGATAATGTCAACTGTAATTGTGAGAACAATAGAGAGAGACAAGTAACGACAGAGGACGTTTGGAGAAATCTCTGTTATAGTTGTAGACAAATATTTCGAAATTCGGATATTTTACACAATTTGCCATTACCACTGTTACTCGCCGTTCAACAAAGAGCAGCTTTAAAGAAAATGAGAGAAAAAATCAGTGACTTTTTGTTATAAATAGAACATATAGAAATAAAAGAATTTTTACTTTAAAATCTAGCGTACAAAGCGATAAAAAACAAGAGATATTTATACATTAATAAAATATAATGTGTTATTATTTGTATTTCATGTATTAAATTATTTGTTATATGTATTAGTTTTTTCGCGCGAAACACAGAAACCTTCTCTTTTATTTATTTAAACCTCTCTCTTATCATTATTTATTATTTCTATATATTGAGCTACGCTCATATTGCTTTGGTATATCTATTCTAATTAGTCAAATTGAATTTGAGAATTTTTGCTAGATAAAAGTAGTCAAGATGACAAATAATTTCAAGAAATGAGAAGACAAGTTGCAAATTCGCATGTCTGCGCGGAAACGCGGAAGACAAAATTAACTAAACTTTACTAGATTTATGCGTTTCCGCACGTTCTGTTACGCGTGTTCTGTTTTAATCTAATATTCCATGGAGCACAATTTCCATGGAAAAGCGGAACGATATAGTGACAAATACATTTTTGTATTCATTTAAAAAAATTGTATTCACTTAATTCATTGCAATTTTTATCAATATGCTTATCTTTTCAGCTTACGTATTGAACACAAGCATTTTAATCAATAAATACCGTTAAAAATTAATAATTTCTAATTTTCCGTTCCGCTTTTCCGCTCAAATTGTTCTGCATGTAATATTAGAAGATCAAAATTTCTTCTATTGTGCGTAGGGCCTTTAAGACTTAAGACACCTATTGTAGATCTGAGGTCTACCTATTGTAGGATTGTAGATCTGTTTTTTGTGGGTGAACTAATGTACAGGGTGTTACAGATACATACTAGGCAGTACGACGGGTTGCGTGGCAAACTTTGCATGGGCAGATGCGGTTTTATAGACAATGACAGTGACTTTATAACATAAATTTTATAATATAAATAATAAAACTTTGTAGTATAAACTTTATAATGTATAAAGTCACTGTCATTGTCTGTTAAACCATGTTTGGCCATGCAAAGTTTGCCGCGCAATCCGTCGTACTGCCTAGTATGTATCTGTAACACCCTGTACACTTTTGGAACTTAAAGTGAGATAGATATACGTTTTGTAGGGACACACTTCACACACTCCGCGACTAGATGGCGCCTAACGTAAGAGTAAAACTTGTAAAGATTTGTTCGCGTCGCATGCTCCAACATGTTCCTGCCATAGTTCCTACTCACTCTAATGAGTGCATTGGAGCTATGATAGGTGCATATTGGAGCATGTTGGAGCATGCGACGCGAACAAACCTTATAAGTTTCCTATCTACATGAAAACCAACCGTTATTCTTCCCTTTGTGCACACTTGTATACAGATAGAACTTTATAGAATCTCCTTAGAATATAAGATAGACTCAGCATCTATAGTACATGTTGGGGTTTGGCAGAACGGTGCGAGAGGCAAGATATCGGGGCAACCTGTCCTTCTCTGCGCGTGCATCTTGACATTCTTGACAAAATCAAAATGGCTGACTACGTTAGGATCGTCTGGATTCTTTGCCCATTGTGTTACTTTGCGTCACCCAGTATTTCTGATGGGCAAGGAAAAAATATTCTGTTACGCTTAAATGAAGCATATGTTGTACGTATTGTATGCATATACATAAGTAGAAGTTAAAATGTTTTATTTACGTCTGAAAGAATATTTTTTCCTGTTTCAAATTTCTTTTGATACCCACATGCGTTGCACGTCTCCATATTCAATTTTTTTTACAAAAGAAACAATACTAACAGTTATTAATAATAGGTGCAAAGAATACAGACAATTCTAACGTAGGCAGCCATTTTGATTTTGTTAAGATTGTCAAAATGCGCGCGCAGAGAAGGACAGGTTGCCCCAATATTTTGCCTCTCGCAGTTCGCACCGTTCTGCCAAACCCAGCATATACTATAGAAAAGTATACGGATGCTGGGTCTATCTTATATGTCTATGAGAATCTCCTTCATCGACATCTAGAATGGACCGCTGATGGCAATGGTGGGGATAGAAAGACGATTAGAGTGAGAGGCAGG
>NW_017296059.1:1714180-1731299 GCF_001594075.2 Trachymyrmex cornetzi
CAGCCTATACTTGCCCATGGCTCGCGCTGACGCAAACATGTGTGCGAAAGAGAAAGGTAGTAAGGGATAAATGTTCTCAATGCGCATGCGCAGCATCACGTTTAAAGGCCCGTCTACAATACACGGAGTAAGAAGTAAGAGTAAGAAATTGACCAATCACAGTCGAATGACAGACGAATGAGAAGAATAATCGACTGTGATTGGTCAATTTCTTACTCTTACTTCTTACTCCGTGTATTGTAGACGATGCCTCACCTTACGTATTTCTACCATGTTACTATCTTAGGATACGTTCCGAAACTTCCTCTCTGAGGACATTTTACTCGAAATATATAGTACATGTGACGTATACTATAGCATATAGAGTAAAATCTTCCTCGGAGAGGAAGTTTGAAATGTAGCCTTAGGCCCTGTTTCATAACTCATGATTAACTCTTAACCGAGGTTTAACTTATTTCTCATCTTTTTCCAATTCTAGAATTGAAAAGAGATAATGAATAAGTTGAACCTCGGTTAAGTCCGGATCTACAATAGGTGTTTTATGCCTTATGCCGTAAGAAACTGACCAATTACAGTCGAATCCGAGAAGAATAAGCGACTGTGATTCGCCCATTTCTTATAGCTTAAGGCTTAAAACCTTAAGTGGGGAGCACAGACTCTTGCATAACGCATAACACATGAGGCATAAGAAATTGAACCAACCAGAGTTCTCTATTACATGGAAGGGAAAGAAACGGAGAACTTCGATTGGTACATATTCTTATGCATTACGTGTTATGCGTTATGCAAGAGTTTGTGCTCCCCGCTTTATTGTAGATCCGGACTTATGCACTATGTATTATGCGTTATGCAAAAGTGTGTGTTGCGGCCATCAGTTGTGAAACCGAGCCTTAAAGATTTTTGCATGCCATGGCTCTAAAAAGAACAAACCTGTGGCAACATCAACGTAACGTAACGTCGAATGCTATTATGTAAAAATAAAGCAATAGAGAGATTATTTTCTGTGCATTAAAATTTCTCCAAGAGCTCTTCACACACAGAGCGTAAATAATAATTACAAAAACCGAAATATTGTCTATCTATACCGGTACGTAATATCGTTCTTTCGTTTTTACATGCATGACGAGTTACATTATTATACTTTTCTGATTATATAGTTTATATATAGATTATATCTTCTCACATTAAAAAAATTGTTTGCCAAATCGTTCTCAAACAACACAAAGTCTAAAATTGTGACATAAGATACTTTAAGTCGTCTTTTAGACGCAAAAACATCTTGTAACTCAATTTTAGACACTTTACCTGGGATTATTTTTGTAATGCGAATAAACTGCAATGAGTTTTAGGCCCAATTTCACAACTGACGATTAATTCTTAACCGAAGTTCAACTTATTTATTATCTTTTTTCAATTCTGGAATTGGAAAAAGATGAGAAATAAGTTGAACCTCGGTTAAGAGTTAATCATGAGTTGTGAAACTGGGCCTTATTGTTCGACAATACAACGGTATCATTATTTTCTTTGACATTTACTAGCTCATCAAGAATCTTGATTATATATTTAGGCCCAGTTTCACAACTCACGGTTAATTCTTAACTAAGGTCAACTTGTTTCTCATCTCTTTCCAATTCTAGAAGTGGAAGGAGATAATGAATAAGTTGAACCTCGGTTAAGAGTTAACCGCGAATTGTGAAACTGGGCCTTAGTCTAATTTTCAGTTAGTTTAACTTAGATGATTAATTTGTACCAATGCCATTGGTAACATGGATAGAATTAGGCCCAGTTTCACAACTGACGGTTAACTCTTAACCAAAGTTCAACTTATTCATTATCTCTTTTCAATTCTAGAATTGGAAAAAGGTGACAAAGTTGAACCTTGGTTAAGAGTTAACCATGAGTTGTAAAACGGCCTTATCAGCTCTATTTAATGGGATTTATATGAGAGAAAAGATTGATTAAAAGCAGAGAATTATATGGAAATTTTGCTTCAAGCAATTCTGTCATTTGAATTAGTTGCTAATTAAATTAGAGTTTGGATGAAGTTACATTCATAAGGAATGTATCACAATTGTCCGGATTCTCGTTGAAATATGTTACTAAATACAAAAATCTAAGAGACATTTTTATTATATATTCAGTCTCAGATTTAACTGATGAAACAAACCCCCAAAATTAATGGGAATAAGAGAGTATTTTCAAAATATTAGATTTTTGAAAAGTCTGAGTACAGTTAAAATATATAAGAAACCATAAAAGTTTTGTTTAAAACATTTTTCTATATATTATTTTGCTTATTCATAGAAATCAAATATAAGTATTAGCTTTGAGAGATTGTTTCATCCTTTAAATCTGAGATTGAGCTAATATAAATACATGTCTTTTTGTGTTTAACAACATATTTTAAAGAGAATCAAATCAGTTTCAGAATGTTGTCATATGTAAATCTCTCTCATTCATTAATAAAATTACAATAAAGTATAAAATAAGTTCGATCAATTTTACTGAAGTGCATGGTAAAAATTTTAAAATATTGTATTGTACCGCAACTATTTTCAGTCTAAATTTTAAAAGAAAATTCTCTCCTTGTAGGTTCGGAAATAAGTTTTCGAGTTATATATGATCACTTTTATGTTACAAATGTAATTTATTTTTTTCGTAATCACAATCATAATTTATTTCATAGTGTTTTAACATAAATAACTACATTTCAGACTATTTTAGCGTTACTTAGGATGCACTACGTGGAGATATAGTCCGTTTGGCATCCGTTTTGATTTAAAAATTTTTTTTACTTTACTCGAGGAATGCCAAGCAAACTACGCCTCCACGTGGTGCATCCTGGATAACGTCAAAATAGTCTGAAATGTAGTTATTTATGTTAGAACACTATGAAATAAATTATGATTGTGATTATGAGAAATAAATTACAATTTTTTTAACATAAAAGTAGTTATAACTCGTTATTTCCGGTCCTATGTTTATGTAGCTTTTTTCTTTCTTTTTGAGTTCCGAATCACTTCGTGAAATATTGCGGGCGATTTTCTGGACACCCTGTATATATGTTCGTCTTGCGAGCGCTCGATATGCGAAAAGGATCATAGATAGAAAATTGTAGTCTCAGTGCTGGGATTTAGCACTGGTATCGAGAGCTTTTCCCCATGATTGTATAAAATATTTCTGTAGCAAGGATCATACTAAAATACTGAAACTCTGAAATATTAACTGATATATTATGAGTTGTGATTTCTAAAAATGCTGTATTTTTCAGATACATCATGATAGACCACGACAATATCATTTGGATGAAGTGGGGTAGTACGCCCTTGTTCAAAGGACCTCCCTCAGATATCTTTCTTCATGTACGCAATTTACAAGGCCACAAACAATGCGGGCCATATGAGCTGATGTATATAGACTGCATGGAAGCATACGGTTATCATAGAGGCAAGGAAAAGTGCCGATTGATACTCGAGGATATGTACGAATGTATAATGGGTATTAAAAGAAGGCGCCGCCTGCTCGCTATGGATCTTGAGCGAAAGCGGCAGTTTAGAAATGGCGAAAGGGAAAAACTGTACGACGAAACTCCGCCACTCGATCTATATTAAATCATCCGCAGGAAATATGCATAGTTTATATGTGTAAATGTATCATATTAAAAAAATTTATTTGATAGATGACAAAAGCGTTTTATGTATAGAAATATTATATCTGACACATCAGTTCATTACTTTTTTAAAAAATTTTCTTTTTTTTTCTGAAAATATTTTATTCGAATCTTACCTGTACCAGGTAAGTCTGCGGGACGATGCTCCCCTACAGTACAGAATATTATTTCAATGTTCTGTGCTGTATGGGTCGTTTTTTCCGATCGGATTCCTTTAAATCTATAGAAATTCTGTAGAACGATTAGAATCTCTTCACTCTACTAGACTGCGATATTAACAACAGAGTAAAAGGCTAGCATTACAGACAGTACGGTGGAAAGAATCTATTCTACCTCTCAATCTAGCTAGAAGTGACAGCACGAAAAAAATTTATTGCTATGATTTATGCAAAATTTAATTTAAAGTATTCTAAAATTTTTATGTTACTATAACTTAAATATTAGCTGAAATTTTGTAAACTTTATTATACGTATAAATAGAGTCCGACCGAAACTGAAACTTTTACCGAAAGTAAAATTTTACATAAATATTTATTTACAATATAAAATATTTATGATGTAAAATTTTACTTTACCGAGTTACATATATTTAATCATCTTTTTTTATTTCTTAGTGAAATAAACCTACTGAAGAAACTATTTGAAAAACGTATCAATAATAGTACTTTCAAGATAACATGGAAAGCCATTGTTTATATTATAATTATCATATTGTAATTTTTAATTATATATTATTGCAGAATATAATATGTTAATAATAAAAGATTTATTTTAATTATTTATTAAAATAAAAATCACATAGAAAAGAAAATATTTTAACGATATTTGCCGGAAAGATATGTTCCCAGTATACTTTTCGTATCGCGACGCTCCTGGGGGCACAGCGTCACGTGAGCGATCGGCGACTCGGCCTACAATGGGCCTTCTACAATAAGGCGTCGTCTACAATACACGAAGTAAGAAGTAAGAGTAAGAAATTGACCAATCACAGTCGATTATTTCTTAGGCCCTGCGCACAATGGAGAAAATATTAGGAACAGGAATAGATATTAAGATTTTAACCTATCAGATACCAGTTACACCGGAATATACGGTTTCTGATAGGTTGAAATTTTAATATTTATTCTTATATTCCTATTATTTCCTTCATTGTGCCTAGGGCCTTATGCGGGGGTCTACAATAGAAAATTGACCAATCGTAGTCGATTATTCTTCTTATATTCGATTGCGATTGGTTAATTTTTTACGACTTAAGATTCTACGACCGCTACATCCTTAATTGTGCGCAGGGCCTTACTTCTTACTTCGTGTATTGTAGACGACGCCTTAGGCGTCTAAGTGAAATGATATGATTGGTCTGCGCAAGTTACGCTTATGCAAGTTACGCCGCATGTGACGGCACCCTAATTCTATTCGGTCGACGGATCTCGTGGATCCGCTGATCTGGAGCTCTATTCTTAAAAAGAAACGTATACGAAAGGGAAATACTATAGTATACGTAAGGGCCTGATCACAATAGAGGAACAGAAATTAGATATTAAGATTTTAACCTATCAGAAACTGATTACATCGGAATACACGGTTTCTGATAGATTGAAATCTTAATATCTAATTCTTGTTCCTCTATTGGCTGCGTTCGGGAACGTCGCTCAGATGCCTCCGATGCCTCGGATTCATCATCTGTCCTTGTTTAACATCTAATATAATATTAAACAAGGACAGATGATGAATCCGAGGCATCGGAGGCATCCGAGCGACGTTTCCGAACGTAGCCATGTGCGCAGGCCCTAACGTATACTGTAGCATTTCCCTAGATTTTCGTATACGTTTCTTTTCAAGAATAAAACCCCTGGTTGATTAGTCAATTAGAGAAGGATTCTCAATTCGTGAGCTTAATTTCAGAGCTTTATTTTGGCCGGTGAGTCGATTTCGCTGCATCGTTTCTAAACGATGCAGCTTCATCTTTTTCGCACTCGACTTTATCACGATATCGATTCTACATACATGTTCTCCTTGCGATTATGTAAACGGAATGATATTGTGCTACATTTGGAACTGAGTTCCTGATTGTTGGACTTGATTCATCGCCGTAATTTCAAGTTTACGACTTAATCATATCATATTTCACAGTGTGTCTTACGATTTATTCCAGGAGCGAGAAAGTATGTATACAGAAAGTATTTTTGACAAAAAAGACGATAATATGTACTTACCGAATGTCAGAAATTTTTCTCTGCAGATGTAACAGCTCTTTCATTTCGTTGTATTTATCACTATCATCAGAAATGTAATTGCATTTTATCACTATCATCAGAAATGTAATTGCATTTTATCACTATTATCGGTAATTTACATTAACTGACAAAACTACTTGTTAGAATAGCTAGGTTTTTTATCACTTCTATTCTGACACTCTTTATCCCTTAAATACTGAGGTAAAAAGTAATGACACTTTTACTAAGGTTAATCCCTGCGATATCTATTTAAAAAAATATGTTTCCACTATTATCATTTATGTGTGACTGATTGAACAAAAGCTACATAACAAATGAAACATTTAAAAGCGAAAAAAAATAACAGCATTTTGTTTTTTTTCACCTCGCAGACCACCAATCTCAGTATTTAAGTATTATTTTGTATTCTGATGCTAGTCCTACTTACTATAGTCATGCTTCAATATAAATACATATTTTTTTAAAAACCTCTTTTACATGGAGCACTTGATACGTGTATTATCTAGTAAAACTGTGTTGTATATTAATGAGGGCACAAAATAATATACTCACTGGTACAGTAGATCAAATTAATATATACTTATATAAAATGGTACAATAAATAAAATTAATATATACTTATATAAATGGTACAACAGATAAAATTAATATATACTTATTTATGAGAAGTCTATCTTGTATCAACACAGGCAACACTGCGAGTATCTTCTAGTCTACTTCATGTTCTGTTCAACTGATATACAACAGTAACTTTCTATTAAATAATTTTAATTTCAGCAATATATTTAAAGAATGATGTACTAAATTGGTAGAATATGCATCAAAATGATTAATTAAATACAAAGTGATAGAGAATGAACTGTGCGATCTGTGTGTCAAAATGGTCGATAGAGATGAGAGAGACCATGGCAGACAGCCATTTCTATTTCTTTCCATTCAATAATGTAATGGGAAAGAGAATGAGAGAGAGATTGGCCATCTTCCATGGTCCCTTTCTCTCACTATTGTCAACTACATTTGATACATTACTTAGGTACGGATCGCACAGACCATTCTCCATGTCTTTCATTAAATATATATATCATGTGTATGTTTACATGTATCATCATAATTAAGGGCCGTGGTCCGAATCATGCTGACAACGCTCATGAGCATTGCTTGTCTTCGTTTAACATTTGACAAACAACAAGGATGAAATGATTTTTAAGCGTGTGAGCGTGTATCGGACCGCGGCCAAGATAATTCAATCCCAGTGTCTGAAAAAAATCCGAATTTTGGATTTGGCAATGACTACACGAATCTATTTCTATCTATTTTAATTCTTTGAGAAGCTACTAGTGTCCGTATCGCAAGTGCATGATGTAAACTAAGCAAAAGAAAATAAAGGACAAATCTGAAAATTTTAGGATTTTGTTCCTACGTGTTTTCAAACCAGTTTGTGACTATCAAGAATCTGTGCATTATAATATTTTATTGCATAGTATAATTAAGTTGAGATAATGCATATTTTCTGATAGTTTTCTGATAGAACTCAGTAACCGTTATGGTAAAAGAACTGAAATCAAAAGTTGGATTTAGCCTCGGATTGTTATCTAAACCGAAATTTTTCGGTTCAAGTCCTTGAGTTAAAATAGAGTGGTCTCTTGATAATTTGAATTTTTAGGAATCTAACAACGATGCTCAGTAACCGTATATCAACGTTTCTGCGGCTAGCCGCGCAAGAGCAACAATGGCAACAGCAGAGGGGAATGGCCACTCTTAAAGCAATCTCTATACGTTTGAAATCTGTCAAGAATATTCAAAAGATTACTCAATCCATGAAGATGGTATCAGCAGCCAAGTATAATCGAGCAGAACGTGATTTAAAGCAGGCTCGTCCCCTCGGCATCGGCACAAAGGTGTTCTACGAGCAGGCTGAGATCCAAGCACCACCAGAGGAACCGAAAAAGCTTGTTATTGCTGTGACCAGCGATCGTGGTCTCTGCGGCGCCGTTCATACTGGTGTATCTCGCAACATTCGCGACCGGTTATTAGCCGATTCTAAGGAACGTGAGGACACGAAGATCATATGCATTGGTGAGAAGTCTCGTGCCATTCTTCAACGGCAGTTCGCGAATAACATACTCTTCGTCGCTTCCGAGGTCGGTCGCAAACCACCCACATTCAATGATGCTGCTAAAATAGCTATACAGATATTGAACAGTGGGTATGTTAACCAAACTCAAGAGCTAGGATAGAGTATTAAATATAGAGTAACTAATTATTAGTTTAAACAGTTAATTAATGCAATGGACCTGTTCTTTTCAATTGAACTTCTCTTTTCAATTCAACTTGTTTATAGTTCATCTTTTCACTTTTTCTTTCCATGTTAGAGAAAAAAAAGAAAAGATGAACCATAAGTTTAGTTTAAAAAGAACAGACCTAGTACCAGCTGAGATTGTCTACTATAAATTTTCCTAAAGTTAATAAATTACAATAAAAAAATAAATTAATGAACTCCTTATATTTAGAATAATAATAAATAGTAATAAAAAGGCAACAGGAGTCGTCGCTAGATCTAATAACTGCGCAATGTAAAAAATTAAAATTATCTTACATACTATGTTACAATAATTTAATTTAAACGGCCTGAACGTTTCATATTTGGGCCATTCTCAGCAAAAATGATGTATAATTTTATGATAACGTCTGTGAAGAGATGAGAGTCTTTCTTGATAAATTTGTCGACCATTCCAGTTCATAGGCTGATTGGTAACCGAAAGCCTCAATCTCAACCGACGAAACCACGAACATTATAAAATTATAAAGAATATTTATTATAAAACTAAGTCTTCAGTTACTATTTTATTCTGTTAGCGATTTTGATGTATAATTTAATTATTTCATGTATAATGTACAGGGTGTTACAGATACATACTAGGCAGTACGACGGGTTGCGTGGCAAACTTTGCATGGGCAAGCGTGGTTTAATAGACAATGACAGTGACTTTATACATTATAAAGTTTATACTACAAACTTTTATTATTTATATTATAAAGTTTATGTTATAAAATCACTGTCATTGTCTATTAAACCACGCTTGGCCAAGCAAAGTTTGCCGCGTAACCTGTCGTGCTGCCTAATATGTATCTGTAACACCCTGTACGTCATTTTATATCTAAATTGACTATACGTTAATCAAATATTCTTTATAATTACATAATGTTCGTGGTTTTCGAGATTGAGGCTTTCGGTTACCAATCAGCCTATGAAGTGGAATGGTCAACAAATTTATCAAGGAATACTCTCACCTCTTCACAAACATTATCATAAAATTATACATCTAGCGACGATTCCTATTGCCTTTTTATTACTATTTATTATTAATTTACCTAAAGGAAATTCAATTTTGGTCAAATTGGCTGAAAATTTGATATGTTGTAAATCTTGTCCTCATAAAAAGTTTCCACAAATATGACTCCCATAATGAATCATTTCACCTTTACGAGGCGTCATTTTTTAAAACGGGCTAATACTACAATATCTTATTTTCAACGAGTACGGTGCATTCCTACGTCATTTCTGCGTATATTTTTAAGTAAAAAAAAGTTATAACGATAATATTGATGACTTGATTGCTTCTTATAAAAAAGTTATAAAGGTATCGAAATCGATTAATTGATTTTAGAGATTTAAGCACCCCGATTTGTGAGAGGCAAGGGGACTTACAATACTCAAACACTCTGATTTTTAAGAAGCAATCAAGTCAATATTATCCTTATAACTTTTTATTTAAAAATATAAATAGAAAATGCAAATGCAATGATGACGTAGGAATGTACCGTTGAAAATAAGATATTGTAGTATTAGCCCGTTTCGAAAAATGACGCCTTGTAGAGGTAAAACGATTCATTATAGAAAGGGGTCGTGCCTATGGAAACTTTTTATCGTAATGACAAGATTTACAACATATCAAATATTCAGCTAATTCGACCGAAATACAATTTTCATAACATTTGCGTGAGGTCCTTTCTGTTGCTTTCTTAACTATATGGATATTTTAGATATATAAACTATATGTCTTTTTAAAAGAAAATGCTGTATAATATAATTAATAACTATTCTTTTGCAGTTATTCCTTTGGCAGTGGACGTATAGTGTACAACAGATTTAAATCTGTGGTATCGTACGCGATTGATGATCTACCATTGTTTGATAAGAATGCAGTAGTTACTGCGCCAAAATTGTCGGTGTATGATTCGCTCGATGATGAGGTGATACAGAGCTATCTCGAGTTCTCTCTTGCTTCGCTGTTATTTTACTCGATGAAGGAAGGTGCCTGCAGCGAGCAGTCCAGCCGTATGACAGCTATGGATAATGCTAGCAAGAACGCCGGAGAGATGATCGACAAACTCACTCTCACTTTCAACCGCACTCGACAGGCTGTGATCACCAGGGAACTGATCGAAATTATTTCTGGTGCCGCTGCTCTGGATTAAAAATGTTCCGGAGGAGAAATTTAGTTTATCAATGGGTGCTCTCTCTCTTTCCAGCAAGGACACAATCAAACACAGTGTAACACAGTGAATCGTTTCATCCTTGTTTAACGTAAGCAAACAACAAGGACGTATGATTCACTGTGTTACACTGTGTCTGACTGTGTCCCTTGCTGGAAAGCACCCAATTTATAGTGCCGGCAAATAGGAAGAGAACGTTGTCGGAAAAGAAGAAATGACGGGGAAACAATCCTGTTAAGTCTGATTTATGGAGTAACCATTATTAACTTGTACCTGAAACGATAAAGTTTAATATTAAGATTTCAATGCTTTTGTTCATAATATAATCGTATAAAAGCATTGAAATCCTAGAATTGAACTTTATTGGTTCTGGTCTCCATAAATCAGATTTTATACTGCCGAAAGATCAAGTTTCCCACTGACTTGGATGATGTTCAAACCGCTGCAGTGTAAATATCAAGAATATTAAAAGCCTATCTGATATTTATATGTCCAAGTTGTTCAATAAATCAATTCGATTACAAAATCATGTATTTCATAATAGTAAGCTGTCATTTATATAATATAAATTCTGTAAATCTGATAAAAATACTTAAAGCATTATATTCGGTTAGTAATATAGATATGTAATAAGATTCAACATCATCATAAACCCGTTTCTAACGAGCTTTTAAATGAATGTGAATTCTAAAATATTCTAAGATTTTTATTTCTTATTCAGTAATTTCTAATTTTTGATTGATAATGAAAATGATAAGATAATCATTGTCTAATAACATGAAGTCGAATGTATTGCTATTGATTAATCGTTTTATGTAGCTTGCGCGTTTGTTCTTCTGTCTCTTTATTCTTTTGTCTCTCTGCTTTTTGGTCTTTGCGAGCATTTCCTTTAATTACTAAGACTTAATATTCGGTGAATATTAATAAGGATAAATGATACATCATGCGCATCATGCGTGAAACGGAACGCAGCCCTAATGTTGCAGTGATGCACATTGGAGTCGGAGCACGCTGCGTTCGGCTAAACTCAACTCAACATGACTGAGCGCGATAGCGAGATCCTTGTTGCAATTTTCGAGCGCGAGCGAGTATTTACAAAAACCGCAGTGAAAGTGAAAGAGGCTAAAGTTTTGAATAATCGCGTGCCATAGACACAAAATGGCGACTGTCGTTAAATAGAGTCCCTATAATGAGAGTCAAGACATAAGATCGGAAGGACGCCATTGCCGGGCGCCAGCCAGAAACAGCACAAATAAAGGTAAATTTTCACGAGCTGCTCAAACCGGCTGTTTCAGCGACAAAAAGAATCACGTGGTCAAAATTGACGAATATCAAACGTCCATTTTGATCACGTGACCCTTTTCGTCGCTAAAACAGCCGGTTAAAGCAGCTCGTGAAAATTTACCTTAACGCGTGGCACAAACGCGTCCGCGCCTGTTGTACTACTACACCATGAAACAGTTGCTCACACCAATTCACAGATTCACTAACACATCGAAAGCGCCTAGAAATGGCGGCGACCATTCACGAGGGCGTCGCCTCTTATGTCTTGATTCTCATTATAGGGACTCTAGTGTTTTCTAGTGGCAATTACATGTGTTACTAACTGCGGCGGATATAAATAAGGTTGGGAAACGTTGAGTGGCCGGCACTTTCACTTTTTTTTATTTAATACAGGCGGAAAAAGCTACATTTTGTTAGAAATATTGTTATAGCGTATTTCACTGGCAGAACCGCTGCGCACTCAGTGCACATTAAAGCTGTTGTACATTAACCTAATATGACTGTAAAAGTGAGAGATCTCAGTTAATAAAATACCCAATGTATATTTTATCAAATATCACAATAAAATATATTAAGGATTTCGTGGTTTAATTTATTTCTATATTTTTATTAAACATACATTTTTATGTCGATTTGTGCACAACAGCTTTAAAGTGCACTGAGTGCGCACCAACTCTGCCAGTGAAATACGCTATTAGACACGTTCTTCAAAACCGTACGATCACTGCAGCAAATATTGCCAGACGATTTGTTAATCGAAGATAGATATCCTCGACATCCTATATCTGCAACAACAGTTAGAAATCGTTTAAGAGAAACTAATTTTCGCTCACGCTGGCCGGTGCGTGTATCTATGTTAAGTCGTCGTCACAGGGGCATGCACGTTTAACATAGGCACGTTTACATTAATTGATACCAAAGAAATTAGAACAATGTATTGTTCACGGATGAGTCACGATTTTCTTTGTACCAGAATGATAGATGAATACAAGTATAGCGTTGTCCTGGACAGCGAAACGAAGAGAATTGCCGTATGCCAATTATTAGAAGTTTCTTTGGTGGTTCCGTTATAGTATGGGCAGGTATATCTCGATTTACGCGCACTCCTCTTGTTATTATACCACCTCCTGGATTAACGTCTATACGATATATCAACGAAATATTGCGTCCATATGTTCTTCCAATGCGTGATCGGATGGGACACAGATTCATACTTATGTATGATAATGCCCGTTGCTTTCACTGAAGTTTTTACATAAAAAGCTTATCTGTGTTTAAAAATTGATAAAAGCATCTTAAAGAGAAAACTGAACTTTTTTTTGCTTTTTTTAAAAATGCTGTGCGTCACTCCGATCGTCTTTTATAAGCAGTCAAAGTCAAAGGGACCATTTTTACTTCAATGTTGAATAACTCGGTAAAAAAAATCATACCGAGGTAAAAAAAAAGGTAAATTAAAGGTAAAGGATCACGCTTTCGAAAGCTGTGAATTGTATTTGTACCCGACTTCTCATTCACGGCATGAAACTGTACAAAGTTTACAAAAAATTTTGAGATTTTACGGATCTTCCTTTATAATCATGTAGTTCCGTAAAAATCAGCCGAATCGTTATTTCATTATACAGATTTGGAAAGTAGAGATTTCAAGCTACAAAATGCTTTTTTTTAAATCTCATTTTGACTATTTATGTAGAAGTTACACTCCTTTAAAGTTTACCCATTTTTCGAAGGTGTGAGAGATGATGCTTTAATTTCTGCACGTAATGTATATTCGTATCTACATTCGCCTGTGGCTCCATCACAGCTCACGTTCACAGCGCCAGTAACGAGAAGTTACGAAAATATTCGGTTGACTACAGAGCATAGGGCAAACGCTACGCCACGGGGTTTCTTTTCTAGAAGAAAGTGGAGGTCGGTAGAGGTGGAAAGTAGTGGAAGATTTGCTTGCAATAGTTGCAATACCGAAGCCATCGTTCATTTCTTCACAACCATTCGATTTGACCAGGAGCGTGGGTGGAGAGACGAAGGACGCAGAAGGATTGAACAAGGAACCCTTGTAGAGTAAAGGCATTCTGAGCTTAACACTGGTGAGATTTGGAAAATGGGAAATGAGGATAGTCTTGGTGTAACTACCGGGCAGCCGAATCTCTACAAGCAAGATTTATCAAAACTAGTAAGTTCACTGTGGGCTTCGCGCCATTTTTTTGAGAGTCGATTATGTACTTTTAAATAAGGTGAAAATTACATAAGTGAGAAAATTTATTAGATATTAATTAATTAAATTATAAATATTCTAATGAATTTGCCTATTTTTGTAATTTTCATCTCATTTTGAGATATATACTCGATTCCCTGATGTTGCGCCGCCATGTTATAACCTCGTGTAATCATATTGGCTTGGCTTGGTATGGGTAGCCACGTGCACAACATATTTCTCTTTACTCAAAATTAAACTCGTAGATTCTCAATGTTATGATAAAGAAAGAGAAAAATAGGATTCGACACCAGATTTTTTTGTCTCCCTTATCTCTTTGTCCCGTGGATTGACTTGATTTTAACGTAGGGTCAGTGAAAATTTTTTTCGGAATCATCAAATGATTGAGGAATGTAAGGAACGCGGAAGGGAGGAAATTATTGAATATTTGTTCAATTAGATTGTAGTATACTGTAAGGCAGATAAATTACTAGTCTGATTTTTCAAGTTCAGGCAGAATGTATAATTTGCAAATTAATTATTAATCGGTATGATGCCAGTTTTACTTTTTGTATATACGGTGCTCTTAATTATTTTTTGTCCTTTTTCCCTCTTAATGTCTATTTTAAGTTTAATGAAAGTTAATAAAAACTGGTTAAAAGTTTAATTGTAATAATAATTATAATAATAGAATGTCTTACTCGTTCCACAAGAATAAGAGATCTGTGAGTATAACATTCTATATTTATTTTACAAGAAATTAATCTTTTACGAATCATATGTAGAACATTTTATTCTTTGTTAATCTTTAGTTATTGGAATTTTTTTATCAATGTATCTCTAGATGTCTTGTTTTAGCTGAACTTGCACAAAGGCTGCATTCGGTTATTCACAATGCCTCTTACCTCTTTGTCTCGTGAACTGACTTGATTTTAGCGTGGAGTCATTTTCTTCGGGAAATTTTCTAAGGTCCAGTTTCACAACTCACGATTACTTCTTAACCGAGGTTCAACTTATTCATTATCTCTTTCCAATTCTAGAATTGGAAAAAGATGAGAAACAAGTTGAACCTCGGTTAAGAAGTAATCGTGAGCTGTGAAACTGGACCTTAGAAAATTTGTGGAACTGTGGACCTTAGGACTATCGACTCATTGTAGAATCAGCTTAATACATGCTATTTACTTTTAATGCTTCACCCCTAATGTCAGAATGGGGAGAACTTCCATAACTTCTCACAGTCTCATGTAGTAAAAGTTATGAAAGTTCCACTGTATTTTAAATTGTAATGATTTTGAATTTAATTTTATCCTAGCATTTTATTGCATACTCTGAAAAATATTTATGTTCTTTTCCTTTGATTTTGTGTACAGGATGTAATTACATTAACTGCATTGTCACCCGAAGTAATCAGTAGGCAGGCTACAATCAATATTGGTGAGTCCACAAAGTTTAAGCATTCTCCATGTTAAAAATATGATACATATATTTTCTAATACTAGTGTTAGAAAATATAGATAAATGTATATACATGAACTTATTACATAGGAACTATTGGACATGTAGCACATGGAAAATCAACGATTGTGAAAGCTATTTCGGGAGTGCAGACTGTTCGTTTTAAAAATGAACTAGAAAGGAATATCACTATTAAACTTGGTGAGCACACTTAAATGTATTAATTTTTTTCTCTGTAAATTTATTAATTTCGAAGAAATCAGTCAATTTTACACAAATATACCTTCCGGTATTAAAATTGATTAAAAAAACGTTCTTTTGCACAAATGTGCCTGTGCAGAAGAATATTTTTTTATATAATTACACTATAACAAATCTTTTAAATCAGACTTGTCCAAAGCTTAGCTCGCAAGTTAAACGCTTTTCCCTTCGTAATATAACCCTGGTTTCCCTTATATGAGGTAATCGTATGACTGGATTGATATAGTCTAGGCCTGTCCAACACTTTCCTCGTGAGTCGAAAACGCTTCCCCCTCTCCGTCATCTCAGTAGAGCGAGGCGGAGCGAAACTAACAAAGGATTGGCGCCAAAATTCCGCCTGAATTCAGGTCTGTCTGAGATTCATAGAATAAAGGAGCCAAGGGAGAACTCACTTCTCAATATGTAATTATTGTAGCTGTTTTTTATTATGTTTATTATGCTCAGTAGTGAAACCCAAAAATTACAATAAAATTTAATCACAAACGTTTCCACCTTTAATTTGATCATCATCAGCGATTTTTACAACTTATGATGACCAGATTAAAGATCGAAATTTTTTAATAGATTTTATTGTAATTTTTATTTTATGTTATTGTATATTTATTTCCGCATAAGGCAACAAGCGTTAGCCCAAAAGCCTTTTAATACTTAAATTATTTTAATATTTTTAAAAAATTGTGCAAATAAACTGTCCCGAGAAAAAATGTATTTTATATACAATTGTAAATAATTATATATTATTAAATTATATTATTAATTCTATATAATTATATATAATTTTATATACATATAATTGTACTTAACTATTTACATAATTATATATAATTGTATATAAAATGTGTCCATATGTACACAATTACATAAAATTATATATAAAACATTTTTTCCTGGCATAATTGTATGCTTAAATAACTGTCTATACATTTTATGAATCTTTATTCTATGAATCTCGAACAGACCTGAATTTAGGCTGAACCTTGACGCCTATCCTTTGTTATTTTCGCTCCGCCTCGCTCTACCGAGATGACGGAGTGAGGGAAGGGTTTTCGACTCACGAACAAAGTGTTGGACAGGCCTGATATAGTCAGTCGTATCAGACACTAAAGCTGACATTGTCAGCACCACAGCCAATACGATGGCAAGATTGTAATCCAGCTATTAACAATCAATAGGAAAACAAGCATCACGTGCCACCGGCTTAATGCTTGTTTCTACTAGTGCTCGGAAACATCAGACGATTTGACAGTTCGAACAGTTCAAACGTTAAATAGTTCGGACTGAATGTATGTTCGAACTATTTTAATCCAAACAATATTTTTATTTTAGACCGTATATGTGAGAAACATAATCAATACTAGAAATTTAAAAGCCTATTACGGTCGAAGCTGGATCTTCGTTGCTTTAAATAATTCAATCTTGAATTAATATATATTATATATGTACTTGCATATACAGGGTGACCCATTTTAACTTAGCCAAATAACTCGAAACATCGCGATTAAATAAAAAAATGTTTAAAACAAAAAT
>NW_017296059.1:1731816-1735434 GCF_001594075.2 Trachymyrmex cornetzi
GACCTCCAAATGACCTTGAAAATGAAGGTCGTCATTGTCAAGGTCATAGTTCAATCAGCCCCTTCATATCCAACAATTTTTGTTTTAAACATTTTTTTATTTAATCGCGATGTTTCAAGTTATTTGGCTGTCTAAGTTAAAATGGGTCACCCTGTATACCATATTGTAGTCTTTTTCCAACTGCGCGCCGAATTGTTTTCCCGGACTAAATAAACGCAATTAAAACTACTCTAGTAATCGCGAATTAAATTGACAAGCAATTTAATAATTTGATGTTATCATCAAGCATCATATATTATAAAGATGTTAATATATTAAAACTGATAAATTTATTGCGAAAAATATTACCTTGGCCGGGACTTGAACCCGGATCTCTTGTATTCCGTACGAGCGTCCTAAGCCATTAGACCACCGAGGTTTTGTTCTCGGAAGAGATCCGGGTTCAAGTCCCGGCCGAGGTAATATTTTTCGCAATAAATTTATTAACAGTTTTTAACATATTAAATAATGTCGAGACGTGTTAGAGTGCGTTTTGAATTACTCAAACTTTTGTTTAGCAAATAATAAAGAAGGGTAAAACGATATTTTTTATTGGCTAAACTGTACAGTAGTTGTGTATTAACACACAAGGCGGGCATTTCGAACATTTTTTTAAATCATCCATAACTTGAAGCTAAGATAGGGAATAATAGTCACAGTAAATGGTGTCTTATGCTGCTATAATTCCATCATCTCAATTCTTTCATTCATATATATTCTAAGATTTCGGTCAAACCATAAAAAACGTTTTTCTCTTTTTATCATCTTATTGAGCAAGGCAGAGACAAATATAAAAAACCTAAAGCTCTGTCTAGTGATTGGCTCTTCTGGCGTCTATTTTTTTCTATTTGTTTTTATTGAAATTTAAAATCATCTAAATGACTACAACTACGTAATTCAGAGATACATTCAATGTTGAATAATTTATTAAATATTTTACTGTTCAAATACTGTCAATATAGAGCGAAAAATATAAAGCGGGATCTACAATAGAAGTCGTAGCAGTCGTAGAGTCTTAAGTCGTAGAAAATTAACCAATCACAGTAGAATATGAGAAGAATAATCGACTATGATTGGTCAATTTTCTACGACTTAAGACCCTACGACTGCTATGACTTCTATTGTAGACCCCGCATAAGAGAAAGAAATAGTGTGATGCATATTAGTGTCCGAGCACGCCGCGTTCGGCTCAGCACGACTGAGCCTGTTTCACTCGCGCTCGATGCGGCCAAAAGTTGCCGAACGCAAGAAGGACGGACGCATGTTGTAAATATACAGGTGTACCATTGCGCATATGATGTCACGTGACGATCATAGTGAGCCAATAAGAAATGCCCAGAAGTGCAGAGCGAAGTGGAGCAAATGTACAGCAGGGGCCTTATTCCTGAACAAATATTGCATGCGAAAATAGCAATTCCGTATACAATTGATCAATCACAATCGAGAAACTGTCATTTTTGTATGCAAAAATTATTCATATGTGCTCAAGAATAAGACCCCAGTGCAGTGTATCACTTTGCAGCCATATTGAATTCGGGTGGCACCCAGTTGGACACAGCTCAATCGGATACGAGCCACTCACAGCGCTTGAGACTACAAAGCTCCTAAGCACTGGTCGATGTGACTGGTGGTGTTCAATCGAACCGTGATCAATCGGGATCACCCCTTGAATTCTGACATCCTGAGCGATTTCTGATTGGCTCTTTACTTTAAACGACTGCGCATCCACGGGAATGGTACACCTGTCTTTTTACATCATGGACGGACGCTTTGACTATATACACCTGGACTGCTAGTCCCTCATTTTTGCTATAGGAAATACACACTCTCATTGTCCGCAAACTAAAGTTGGCTGAATACTGTTAGGCTCCGCCCTGGAGCCCAAAGACCCGGAAGTTCAAATGCGAAAGTTGTCATGTTTTTTATAAGTAAGACTTTCTCAAATAGGAAAAGTTTAAATTCATTAAATATTTGGTTGAGAATTGATAAGAAGTCAGAAAAAAATCTGAAATGGATGAAAAAGGGATGTAGTATTGTTTTTGAGGTTAGGCTACCTGTTACGAGAATTTGTATGTTTATAATAGGGATATAAAACAATGAAAATAAATAAAAATAATAATTTTAGCAATAAATGAATATATGAGAAAACTATTTAATGAAAGGTAATAATAAATAATTTTTGGAAATCTGCAAAAATATCAATTTACTCAATTTTATAATATTGCCAGTACTATAGATTCCAAGTCAATATGCACAATGAAAATAATAAATCATATTTTGGAAATAATTACATGGAACATGAAATTAAGTAATAATCGGAATATACTGAATATCAGTTTACATTGGTAAAAAAAACCAGGTTATTTTTAACCTGGTTTTTTTTACCAATTGTAACTTACTTTTACAAGTAAGTTGTTTAAACGGCAAAACTGGTTTGTTTTCGACATGTTTTTGTTTATATCTCGATGATTTGCACCCGTTTATAAAACAATACATATTTTCACTATGTTTTTCGATGTTAAAAATGTTCAGGATCTTTTATATTATACACGCTCAGGATCTTTTATATTATACACCCAAAAAATTATTCTTTGACGTGCACCGTTACTTGCACACCATAAACGTGCATATACTATAGTCAAAGCTCCCCACTCACGCAGAAAATTGGGTTTCGGGGCGGAGCCTAATTTTCAGCTTGGGGACACGTCTGAAGTTGGCTACTGGCAGTCCAGGTGTATATAGTTAAAGGACGGACGTATCTCGCTATTGTGCTTTAGTCGAACTCTGGCTTGCGCTATTACTTGGTAACGCGTGGCGGGGGAAGAGTGGAGGTAGTTGCTGATAACTATAGACATGAGTTCACGTACTCAGCTATAACTATAGCTATTGGCATCTATCCCCACTCTTCCCCCACCACGCGCTACCAAGCGATAGTGCAAGCCGAAATCTGGCACCACTCCACCACTGATTGTCGAACGCGGTAATATGCATCACTGTCTTCAATGTGTAAGAAAAATAGCAAATGAATTTATAACAAAATAATTTTCAATTTCAATAGTTTTCAATGAGATAAAGGAAAGGTGGAATGTTCAACTTGTGAGCTAAGTTTTGGACAGGTCTGCTTTAAATGTTAATTTTTGTTAAAAAGAATAAGTATTCTTTAATACGAGAGACATTTACAAAGTTTCATGAATGAATACATGACGGCAGAAAAAAATTATTTGCCTGACTTTTATGCCATTTTTTATAGCGCCAACATTATATAATTTTTCTTTCTAGCGTCATCTATTATTCGCAAAAATGTTTAAACATCTCTCGTAATATTGCAAAGTATATAGTCGAGAAAAATTTCACATATTTACTGTTAAAGTGATAATAACAAATAGTCACTTAAAAAATAAAATTTTTAATTTAATCTTTATATTATTACGTCTTTTGAAATGTGAATTTTGATAGGAAAAAATTGAGATAAGAGGTAAGTATAATCTTTATACTATAATACAGTTAAAAATTAATTAACATTTTAAGGTATTCATAGTCGTACAATAATCCTATAAATAATAATAAGCCTAGAGAGAG
>NW_017296059.1:1735762-1756872 GCF_001594075.2 Trachymyrmex cornetzi
AGAGAGAGAGAGAGAGAGAGAGAGAGAGAGAGAGAGAGAGAGAAGCGAAATATCTACCGACTATGACTAACAGCCCATGACTCGCTCTATTTCCATTCAAACATATATAAATATCTTTTGAGGCTTCCACGGGTATCTTCTTCAAAGAAGCTGTATGGTTTGCGGGTTATCTCCATGTCTTGGAACATTATTAAATATCAATATTTCATGAATAGTTTACTTCATCATAACGAGAGCAATCTAATGCCGGTTTATTTCATCAGAGTGGTCCTCGCTCTGATGAAGTGAATTGCAGTGTTTATAAAACGTTGGCATTTAAGGCAGAGTTTGACAAGGTGGGCTCAATTCAATAAAACTCAACGATCATTTCATCTTGGGGTTTTTAAGTGGATTTTTTTAATGGGTCCAACCCAATAAAACCCGGTGCGTTTACTAGTGTTTACTCAATGCATATGCGTAACCTTTTTTCTTTCACAAACGTTTTTCGACTATTTACTGACTGTCAACAGGGGCAAGGATAGTCCCGACCCATTTTTACAAGTGTTTCACAGCAATCTTATTATTCCGTTTTATTCAAATTGTCTTTATTTACAAATGATACAAGAAAAATCAACATGTCATTTCTCGCTTATGATTTCACGATTCAATATGGCTGAGGCGAATACTCGGGAGCCTTAATAATATATGCCAAGATATAAGAATAATCCGCAGACCATGTAGTTTCTTTAACATATACATATTTTCGGCATTTAACATAAAAACTTTGGTATGTGGTAAATCGTAGTATTAACATTTGCTAATAATTCGTGCACATTTTGTGCCGTTATATATTATTGTTTGGAGTTTATTTGTAATAAAATACTTGACGAGAGGATTTTATATGGACGTCTTGCGTAATACTTGTATAGAGAGAATTAGTGTCTTGTAACTTTCATCAAAATGCAAATTGAAACGATATCATATGCATTCAAAATGAAAGTGTCCACAAAAATTTCTTAATTCTCTTAACTCGTGACGCTGCAATAGAATGAAAAGCCGAATATGTCTTAAGAAGATATTAGAATCACATGCTGTCATTATTATGTACCACTCGATCATGACATGAACAAAGCACCCCGGTGTTATTTATTGCTATTATTCGTTCGGCAAGCCAAGACAAAAGGCAAAAAAGAACGTTGAGGAGAAGGATAATGAAAACGAAACGAAACATAAGGAAAGGAAAAATGAGCGAAGAGGAAAGAGAATTTATTCGAAAAACGTTAGAAACAAAAGGTAAAAAGAAAGGTAGAACATAAAGAAATGACGCTATTTGAATGTTTGGTATTGCAGACGCGGCGGGTTGCAGCAGCAGTGAATCAACAGCTATACCTGGCATCATAGTTCGCGAAAAGTCAACCGTTACCCATAAACAACATTTACCCATAAACAACTCTTCTGCTGGATACCTTTATCCACCATCGTGCGCCAAGATGCCCAAAGTTCACTACACACGGAGCCGCAACAACGGCCTGCATCATTCTTCATCTTCCTTCAAACGACGATACGTCCATTGTACTGGATGCCTTGACACATCATCGCGCGCCAAGAGACCCAAGATGGCCAAAGTTCACGACACACGGGACCACAACAACATGCTCCTGCATCTTTCTTTAGCTTCCTCCTCCTCCTTCTCCTCTTCCTCCTCTTCCTCTTCCTCCTCTTCCTCTTCCTCATTGATGTGTTTATTGCCTTCATCATCGCATCAAACAATTAAATGCCAGAAGATGCTTGAAGCATTTGACGACGATAACTCTAGTACGCGTAGCGGAAGTACGAGCACGAGGGATCCAAGTAGCGACGGTCAGCAATCCGACTATGAGGAATTATCATCCGATTGTAGATTATTCACGCAAAGAGACACGATTCCATTTAATTTGAAGCTAAAGGAGGTGCGAGTGAAGTTGTCCGATGTTCTGCGCAGTGAAAAGCATCGAAAATTAGTCGCAGCAGCGCTTGCCAGATCCTCTTCCGCGTCCAACAAGAATAAGATGAATCTCTGGGAAGTGGAGAAAATTCTACAAAAGCGAGAACATAGGGGACAATCACACTATCTGATCAAGTGGAAAAACTGGGATGTCAATCACAACTCATGGGAACCATTGCAGAATCTCAAGTGTGAAGAACTAATATGTGAATTTGAGAACGAGCGGAAAAATTTGATCGCTCAATTCGAGATAATGGTAAATTTCTATCCAGACAAATTCGATGTTGAGCTTCTTCTGGCGCGAAAATATGAAAAATGTAATAAAACGATCATTGACGCTACAGACGATGCTATTGTTGCCATCGCTGGGGATACTATGTATGCCGAAATTCGACGTTACCTAAATTCAAACTCGCGCGATACCGAGTTGGAGGAAAAGATCAAACGGCAGATGTTGTACATGCTGATGCTTGAGCTGCGGCGTGACCAACTTGAATCCTTAAAGAATTGGGAGACCGAAATGAATGATGTTGCGAAGGGCAAACCGACGATAAAAGTGGAGAACCTAGTGGATCTGGCGAGTGCACCGCAAAACTTCAAGTATATCAACGAGTATGAGTCAGATGAAAATCAGGTTAAGATACCGGATGATCCACCGGTTGGTTGCCACTGCGAAGGCACGTGTGGGACCGATAAGAAGTCTAATTGTTGTTTTGCACAGAACAACGACAAGCAAACGTTGCCATACACGTCGACGGGCCAGCTATGCGTGATTGCAGGGACACCTATCTACGAATGCAACAAGCGTTGCACCTGCGACGAGACTTGTCCGAATCGGGTGGTACAATTAGGTACCAAAGCACAACTGTGCATCTTCCGAACGAACAATGGACGTGGCTGGGGTGTGCGCACCCAATGCGCGATCAAGAAAGGCACTTTCGTGATCAAATACGTGGGTAAAGTGATTAAAAGCGAGGACGCAGATAATCGTAGTAGAGAGTACAATGAGACAGGTTGTACATATCTCTTTGACCTCGACTACAACCAACAGCCGTGCCCGTATACCGTGGATGCAACTAAGTGTGGCAATGCGTCACATTACATTAATCATTCTTGTAATCCCAATCTCAAGGTCTCGGTGGTTTGGATCAACTGCCTGGATCCGGATTTGCCCGATCTCGCGCTATTTGCTCTCAGGGATATTGAACATAATGAAGAACTTACATTCGATTATGGTACGCAGATGTCGCGCAACAATCCGACTGTGACAAATAGAGATACCTGCAGATGTGGTGCCGCGAATTGTCGGAGATATTTGTTTTAAGGAGTATGCTTGCCATGTAACTTTCGTACGCGTCAATAGATGTTGATTTTGCATTAGCAACGACTATAATTTGGAAGAGAAGAATGTACTCAGGACTAACTGAGATGAGAATAGTAACTCGGCAGTATAATTACTCAAAATTTCGTTTGCAATTATTTTTCTTAGCTCAGTTTCTATCTTTTTTGATTGAATTATAATTGCGCCAGCAAAGTTGTGAGTAATTATAAAGTTATTTAACTTGCTATTAACAAAAAGTGATTTTATTATATATAATTGCTACAATCCTTCAAATTTTAATGCATTATTTTTATTGAATGCTAAATAATTAATTTTAATATTATAAAAGTGTCAAGCCTGCATTATATAAAAGCAGTTTTTTCAGTAAAATGTAACATAAAAGCTTTTGAAAGTTTAGTAACTATATAAAGTCACTGTTGTATCTCATTATAAAGTATGTATTTTGATCATAATTCGCAGTTGATGCGATAGCAAATGATTTTAATTGTATCTATTTTGATGCTTGTTGAAGAATTGAGACTTTAAAGTACAAACTACAAACTTTAAACTGAGGAAAAAGATTTTTGTGGTAAATAAGTTAGGAAAAGAAGAAAGTTGTGGATGAATATAGAAGAAAGACATAAAAAAAATGTTACTAGGAGAAATGTTAAGCTAGGAGATAAATAAGACTGCACACAAACTTTTTAATATTGTTATTGAATAATAATTATTAATGTACTAAGTTTCATGAATATACTGAATCGTTACATGAGAGTGAAGCAAAGCCGATTATTGCATGGTTTTGTTTTAATACATTTTGTACTAATTTTTATACTCAGCTAATTGTACAAATTAAACACAAATATACAAGAAATATAGTTAAAAATTCACCTTCTTCAATCACATAGTAACGTCGAGTTTTATTGTATATTACTCTTACAATTTCTATATTAAGGCTACTGAGTAGTCGCGGCGCTCATGTTGGAATCGTGACGTCAGAAGCGAGGAATGACACGTTAATTTATGCACGATGCCATTTGTAAATAAAGACAATTTGGATAAATCTAAATGACGAAATCGCTTTAAAACACCTGTAAAAATAGGCACAAACTGTTCTTTCCTCCCTTGATAGTCAGTAAATGGTCGTAAAAGTGAGCCTATATTCTGGCAGAAACACGGTTTAACAGCTGTTGAAACGAGTGAAATTTACACTTTTACATATAAAATTCCAAAATAACTATAGTTTCTGCCCATTTTTAGGACTTTCGTAAATACGAGACAAGTCACATTTTCACAATTAAGCAAATAATAACGAAATAGCATCGTGCACAAATTTCGTCGTCAAAATGTCACTTTTCTACACTTATAAGTTTAGCCATTTATCTTGGCGAGGCGCTGTAACACACACACACAAGCACGAACCCATGTACATGTGCTCGCTTTCGGTGCGCTGAGAGCACATGACGTGAGCTCGTGCTTGTGTGTGTTGCGATTTCGCCATATTTCGCCAGGTCGCCGATTGATTTTGAGTCACATGCTGACTACTCAAGCCTTAATATGTTATTTCTTTCTATTTTTCTTTTCTTTTTTTTTTTTTTGGAGAACGCATATTATATATTTCTTGAGTTATACAAAGTGTCCCCTACAAATTTAGAGTAACGTTGAGTTCTCCTTCATATTCTGTTGATTATATTCAAAGTAAAAAATAATTAAAAAATATAAATTGAGTACAGAAAGTAATAACACAGAGATATCAAATGGGTCATAACACTGTCGAACTCTTAAGATATAATCCTAAAAGTTTTTTTACTTCGAAGGGGACATGAGATGCTACCGTTGGTTTAACCTTGATAACCTGGCATTAGTGAGATCAGGGTAAGATTTGAACTTTTTGAATGGAACCACCCATTTTTCATTACATATTCTTGTAGCTTACCTTGAGAGCTTTTCAGAACATTATAATAAGCTATAAGAATCTGTAATGAAAAATGGCGAGTTCCATTTAAAGAGTTCAAAGTGTTTGAGTAGATCCTTTAAATGGGATACCCTCTGTATATAGATATCTGCGTATATCTATATACGTATTACGTTTTGAACGTGTCAAGTTTACAGTGTCTTCTAATTAGATTTTAGAGAAAATCTAGGATCTTGTTTACTCCAACTTTTGTAAATGTAAATGATACGTTTAATTATGTATATAATTAAAGATATTTCAGAAAATAAAATTAAAGAGGAAAGACTTCGAAAATTAGAAGACGCTACGAATATGAATTATTTAGTTAAGCATAAACAATGTATTAAGATACTGTTATAATGAAAACGCTAGAATACATATAAATGCATTCTCAGTATCTTGATATTCATCAGCACATTGATTGTATGTGTCGATTTTTATGTATTATGACCGTGCGCCATAGAATTTATAAATACATTTATTTAAAATAAATAACTTTATTTAAAAATTACTTAGAAGACTTTACTGTACATATATTGAAGAGCAAAAAAAATAATTTTTTTATACACAAAATGGCGGCACATTAGTCTTTTTGCGAAATTGCAACATGAACATTTGCGTGCAGGTTTTCTGTGAGATTTTCCCGAAAAATGTACTTTTCTATAAATAGCTACTATTTTGAAAAAAAATTAATATTTTCGAAAATCCCTACGTACTTCAGAAGCTTATTATATGTATAGATAATATGGATATATTTGTTGCTTTGTTCCAGGATAAACCATCTCACAGAAAACCTGCACGCAAATGTTCATGTTGCGATTTTGCAATGTGCCGTCATTTTGTGCATAAAAAAATTAAAAAAAAAATTTTTTTTTCCTCTTCAATATATGTACAGTAAAGTGTCTTCTAAATAATTTTTAAATAAAATTATTTATTTACCCCACAATAAATTCCTCAAGGGTGACGTTATCCCTTAATGTAATGTCATGAAATTAAGTTCAAATTGTGTGACTTAAAAGTATATTAAATTTCAGAAAATTTTCAGTATATATTTCTTCGGTAAACACGATAAGTTCCACGGAAAAAGGTACTCTATTTTTATTCCAAGGAATAAAAATATTCCGATTATTTTTATATTGCATACATTAGATATAGTAATTGATAGTTATTAGAAAATCTTTGTAAGAGGATCTCTAGACATTAAAGGCAGAAGTCGATTTTTTATTCTGAATGATGGACAATTAGATACACATTATGCATGTAAAGCATAATGCGACAAATTCTCCACAACTAAAGAGTCTGGGTATTATAATCATGAAATTTTATCCCTAGGATGGAAAGCGAAAGGTGAAAATTTTAACCATTGAAGTTAATAGAGAAATTTTTCACTTTTCACTTTTCATTCTAGGATGAAAGTTTCATGATTGATACCCTGATCGCGTTAAGATTACCAAAGAAATCACCTGTAAAATTGTATGACAGTATACAATTCGATTTCCGCTATGGAAATATCGAAGATGAATACATTCATACATATGCTTTTCTGTAACAATATCACAGCTAACAACATTAAATATTATCGCATTGCAGTATTAAATAACTATAAAACCGAGAAATTGTTTTACGTTGTCATTGTATCTTTTGATCACATCGGGATATAAATATATATTAATTAAAAATAAGATTTGTCTTTAAGTTGTATTGTTATCTTAGAGGCGGGACTGTCTTGAGACCGTGTACATGCACCACTCTATCGTCGTATTCTCTTCATAGAGAATTTCAATCGGTGACTATTTTCTTACATCTTTTCAGACAAAAAGTCTTCGTAAGAAGATTTCTAGGAATTAAAGATCGGAAGTCGACTTTTTATAATTTTGGTCCACAACCTCGCTTTAAGAGGCCTAAAGTCATAAGTCGAAAGAGATTAAGTGACAATAATTTCTGCCTTTAAACTGTTAAACTTAAGCGAATTGAGCCAAACCCAATTCTTACCGCCTAAAAGTACAAGTTCTGTGACCGATATATCATCGCTTACAACTAAAGCTTACGGCCTTTTAAAGCAAGGTTGTGGACTTAACCTTAGTCTGAATAGTTAGATACACATTATGCAATATATAAAGCATAATTCGACTATATAAATTCTCCTAAGCAACTAAGAGTCTGATTGCGTTAAAAGATATGAAAGAACAATCACTGTAACAATTGTGTAACAGCAGTTCGATTTCCACTATGGAAATATAGAAGATGAACACATTCTCACATATGCTTTTCTGTAATAATGTCGCAGCTAACAATATCAAATATTATTGCGTTGCAGTATTAAGTAACTATAAAACATGAAAATTTGTCTTACATCGGTAGTTGTCATCATATCTTTTGACCACGTCGGGACGTAGAGGGTCGACGTAAACATATGTTAAGTTTACTTTGTAAAACTAAGTTTGTAAAACTAAGATTTATTTTTAAGATAGTTATTTTATAATCAGGACTGTTTTGAGACCGTGTACATGTGCCACTCTATCGTCGTATTCTCTACACAGAGAATCTCGATCGGTGAATATTTTTTTACGTCTTTTAGATAAAAAATTTCACTATTTATATATATGTCGATGAGCTTATGGCATTATTTATGTAAGTCGGTATTATAAGAGATCAAATAGTTATAGTTAAGAAAGAATAAAATTCCTGTAAAATTAATTCGTGCGGACGTTATGTCGATGGATGAACTAAAAATAAAGTTTTTTACGAGATGAACTCTGTGATTCATCGTGTTTATCTCTTCTCAAGTAAAATTCTATTATAAAAAAATTCTATGACATGTTTATTTTCCATAGTTTATTTCCCACAGCACAAAATTATTATACATTATTTTGATAACATTTTGATAACATATAATGCATGTAGTTAATTTATTGTACAAAGTTTTATAACGATAAAGTAAGTTGTCTGATAAAGACCACAAGCAACTAGATACGTGGATTGACATCACATATAACAAATATATTTTTATGTCTATAATATACATATAGCTATTAAAATTAAAATTCTTATGAATTCACGCTAAAAAGGAATTTATTTTGAACAGTATACAGCGCTTGTTAAACCCTTTTCGAAGATAAATAATTCTTGCCAGCTGAAGAAAAAAAAAGAAGGGCAAGTTATCTGATTGCTCTTCTTCATTTCAGGATATGCAAATGCGAAGATTTACGAATGTGAAAATCCGAAATGTCCTCGACCTGGACGTTACATATCCGGCGGATCCAGCAAAGATGATTCTTTTCCTTGCATGCGTTCTGTTTGTTCAGGGAGATTTCAATTGGTTCGACATGTCTCCTTTGTCGATTGTCCTGGACACGATATTCTTATGGCGACTATGCTTAACGGAGCAGCTGTTATGGATGCTGCTTTGCTTTTAATCGGTAAATGTAAATCGATGTATTTGTTGATGTTGATCATAAGGCGTTGTTTTGTCTTTTTTCAAAGTTATGATTCTATTGAATTGTAGCTGGCAATGAATCATGCCCTCAGCCTCAAACGTCGGAGCACTTGGCAGCTATCGAAATTATGAAACTTAAGCACATAGTCATCTTGCAAAATAAGATCGACTTGGTTAAAGAAGCACAAGCCAAGGAGCAGTATGAACAAATATTGAAATTTATTCAAGGTATTGGTTCTTTATCTCAGGATATAATTTCAGCGAAGCTTCACTGGCGAAATTTCCCGACTCCATTGAGAATGAAGCAACGTTCAAATTCTCTTCGCTGAAGCTCTCTTAGGCCTGCTGAAGCCTGCGGCACGATGGCCGTTTTCTTGCTAGATTCCTAGCTGGATTAGAATCTTGCCATCGTATTGGCTGGGGTACAGTGCCAGCATCGTAGCTAATATGGCAAGAGATCTATTCTAGCTAAAGTCTTGTGTTCACCACAATGTTAGAAATCGGTCCGAGACCTCGGGTGAAGAAAAAATCGACCAATCATGGTCATATAACCAAGTTGTATTCAAACGTGATTTGTTAATCCTTCCTTTGTCCGAAATTTTGGACCGGTTTTTAGCATTGTGGACACAATCCAGCAAGTAAATAAGCACCGTGTTCCGGTGGTTTTATTACCTGCTCTAATCTTTTCATAGAACGAAGGTTTGCTGGTGAAGCTACTGTCACTATTGGTTCTTTACCATCTTAAGGTACAATTTCATGCAGCGAAACTTTACTTGCGAAATTTCCCCACTCCGCCGAAAACGAAGCAGCGTTCAAAAGAACACTGAATTTTACCTGTTCTTACCTTTTCATGGAAGGTGTCAATCAAAGCTCGCCGACTAAGCTACTGCCACTATGCCATAAATAAAAAAGCATTGAAAGAGAGCGTTCAAGAAATTAACCAGTCAAAAAATACTTCAAAACATTTGATTAATCAAGTAGACCGTAGTCAGTAACACCGTTGCTTCGCTTATATGACAGAGTAGCAGAATTTCGCCAGTAAATCTTTGCTGCATGAAATTATGTTTTAAGGGGATTCTAAAGACGATTAGCCATATTGGAAATAGCATATATAGACGATTTACGTGTCATTGAAACATTACTACATCAGTATCTCGTATGCCACATGTACACATAAAGGACTCCGCACTAATCCTATATGAAATTGGGTCCCGGTAAAATCAAATGGTTTTCTCATATGTTATAGCTTATGACTTGTTAAATAAAACATATAAGTTTTAGCGCAAAAAAATGAACATTTTCTGTTCGATTCACCTAAAAATTCTAGTTGACTTTGCCCTACCTTGGCGACGCCACCCAAAGTCAAACTGATGAAGTCAGCGGCTAGACCTTTTTAAACTGTACAATTTTTATCTAAAACTTTTTTATAAAGCTTATAGGTTTCCAGATATTTTGCCGTCTCGGAACATTGTATGTTCCTTATATGATTATATGTGGTGCTACGTATAATTATATCCCACATATAATTATTTACATACTATCATATATAATGTCCAAGCTATGTACACATGTATAAAATGATACTTTGTTACAGAATATGTAGTGTAATTCCCAGGATTTGAATGATGAAAATAACTCTTAAGCTACAACATATGAGAAAACCATTTGATTTCACCGGGACTCAATTTCATATAAGATTAGTGATTAAGAGTGATTAGTAATTAGTTATTAGTGATTAATGATTATTAGTGATTAATTTCATATAGGATTAGTTAATTTTTGGTATAATTACGTTTTAATTAAACGTCTAATTTTACCTGTTGAGTAAGTGGCAAGATTTCCCAATCGCATTTGCGGATTGCCAGTTTTACCTAACAGGTAAAATTTACCAAAAGGTGGAACAACGCGCGCACGCGCATCTATTTACATAATTCTGTTTACATAATTTAAAATTAGGGACGGTGGCGGAAGGCGCTCCAATCATTCCGATTTCGGCGCAACTGAAATATAATATTGAGGTACTGTGCGAATATATCACCAAGAAAATTCCAGTTCCAATGAGAGATTTCACGTCGGAGCCTCGACTGATCGTTATTCGATCTTTTGATGTGAATAAACCGGGCTGCGAAGTGGACGATTTGAAAGGTGGTGTCGCTGGTGGTAGCATCCTCAGAGGAGTGTTGAAAGTATGAACTAGATTAGTTTCAAATCAGGTTGATTTCTCCGATATGTGGTATCATAAAAACTAATACAATTTTATTATAGGTCGGTATGGAAATTGAAGTTCGTCCAGGATTAGTGTCTAAAGATAGCGAAGGCAAGTTGACCTGTCGTCCAATATTCTCACGTATTGTGTCTTTATTCGCCGAACAGAATGAACTGCAATTCGCTGTACCTGGTGGTCTAATTGGTAAATAATTATTAAAATTCTGCAATAATATAATTGATAAATAATATTCTCAAATGTTTGTTATTAATCGCTCTAATATGAACAGAGTCGTAATAAATTCTGATCGTTTTGTAAGAGTAATAGATTATGTGATTTTTTTAAGGTGTTGGAACCAAAATCGAGCCTACTTTATGCCGTGCTGATCGTCTAGTTGGGCAAATTCTTGGAAGTGTCGGTGCATTGCCACAAATATTCATCGAGCTGGAAATTTCGTATTATTTATTGAAACGTTTATTAGGAGTGAGAACCGAGGGCGATAAAAAGGGTGCGAGGGTGAGTCTATTTTCATTCTGTATTTACATTATCACATTCAAATTAATGTGTGTTTTCTGTAACTGTACGGGTTTAAGATTGCTCTTAACTAGCATTCTCATAAACATTACAGATATATGAATATTTTATATGATTATTTATTTTCTAATATACGGGATGTCTCTGCATATAGTGCCAAAACTGCTACAGCGGCTTTAGCACATGGAAACAAGTCGAAAATGTTTAATAAACATATGTCCGATTTCGACCGATTTCGGAGTTACGGGATATTGAAGTAAGAAAATATAAATAGTAAAGTTGTTTAACGTTCGTTATTCTATTTAATACTTTACAAATATGTTCAAAAATTCCTCCGTCGACACACTTTCTAGCACGAATTAATAAATTGTTTCGGACTTGACGACAGATATTTGGAGTTTTGTGGAGATATCGGCAGCGTTAAGTATCAGTTCCATAATTGTTCTGCATTCTGAATCTCATTCTGGTAGACTAGATCTTCCATTTAAAGAAAAAAAATCCAGTGGTGTGAGGTCGGGACTTCTCGCTAGCCATTTAATAGGAGCATCCTGATTTCTTTCAATCTGAGGATAGTGATCATGGAGAAATGTTCGTATACGAAGTGTAAAGTGAGATGGTGCCCCGTCGTGCATGAACCACATGTTTCTTCGAGTTAGGAAATCTACTCCTCCAACAGCACTAGTAGGTCATCGCTCAAAAAGTGAAAGTAAGCGTCTTTTGTCAAATGAGAAGGCAATGATGGATCAGCAAGGATTCCAGTCCACAAATTGATAGTGAATTCTCGCTGCACGTGCGACCTTCGGTACACATACTGATTAATAAAGATTTAGTCTCAGAAAAAGATTCAGGATTCAGAACAACGAACATTAAACAACAATTACGATTACAATTACGATTCACGTTTTTTTACTTTAATATCGCGTAACTCCGAAATCGTTCAAAATCGTACTTATGTTTATTAGACATTTTTTATTTGTTTTCATATGCTGAAGCCACTGTAGCTAATATTCGGATCGAGACTGGTCTCGATCTCGTTTCGTCATTCCAACTCCGTCGAGACGAGACCGAAATTATTATGCCGAGAGTCTCGGCAAGACTGAGAATCTAAGCCAGTCATCAAACCTTCTACTGAACGAAGAAGTCATCCGCGAATATCAATTGTTTTAAGGTGCGTCCAGATTATCTAGTTAAACCTTGAACTGCGAGTATTTCGGCGAATAACAAATGCTCCCGGCTCGAAGTTTAGCTCCATTATCTGGATGCACGTTTATTCATTTGTCCGTAAAATATAATTGGTAAAAAAAATTTTCGATTTGAAACCAATTCTCGATTCGAGACCGAGACTATATCCAGAATTTCGAAATCAGGTCGAGACCGAGTCCGAGACCTAGATAGTCTCATTTCATTGAGACGAAACCGAAACACTAGCTGTAATTGTGGCACTGTATACAGAGATACTCTGTATAAAGGAGGGTGTTAAAAAAGTGTCGAGTTTCGCCCCCAAGATACACCTGAATAAATCTTGAAAATTCATTGCTTGGGTCCTCAGAAAACCGGAAATAACAATCGTTTGTCCGGAAAGTGGTGAGAACATTGCTGGAATTGCTTAAATATAATTTGAAAATGACATTATTTACATACAGTTAATAAGTGAAAAATTATGATTTTAAATTACCTATGCCACGCAGTCATTACCACTGAACAGCGCCATGCCCCTGCAAAATCTGCTATGCAACCCGTAATACTGCTTAGTATGATCCGTAACACCCTGTACATAATAAATGTAAGTACATTCTTCATATAAAGATGCGAACTATTTTAGTATTATCCAGAATGTACCACACAGGGTAGTTAATAGTCTGGGTAGTCCACAGTCTGGTTAATATTCCTTGACAAAAATCAGGATTCCACAATTCGTCACTCCTGTGGTATTGATCCGTAACACCCTGTACATAATAAATGTAAGTACATTCTTCATATAAAGATGCGAACTATTTTAGTATTATCCAGAATGTACCACACAGGGTAGTTAATAGTCTGGGTAGTCCACAGTCTGGTTAATATTCCTTGACAAAAATCAGGATTCCACAATTCGTCACTCCTGTGGTATTTAGCGATTTCAAACCTTCTCTATCATGTGTGCGTGCGTGATACAGATAAAGTGAGTGAATTTACATTTCATGTGCATTTTCATCAGAATCTGATGATACTAATAATGACTTTTCCTCAAAATAACCATCGAAGAATGATTTCATGTGCATTTTCATCAAAATTTGATGATACTGATAATGATTTTTCCTCAAAATAACCATTGAAAAATGGAGCAGGAATCGAGATGTTCTCTTGGAATCGAGCTTTACAAAAAAAATCACACGAGTGTTGCAACGTGAGAACAACGTTCTACAACACATTGACCTATCTTGCACCCGGAGGTGTGCCCAATAATAGCATCAGTTCCTTTTTTTGATTTATCAACCAGTAAATATATAAAATATTTTATAAAATGCTATTGCCTAGAATGCAAGTTCACGAAACATTGACATTAGCAATGGATGAAAACACGGCGATAATCCGCAAACTTTCTGGTATTTTTGAAGATAATACCCGTGAAAGCCTAAAAAGTGAAGTTCTATTCTCTGTCAAGAGGATGTTAGGCGGACTATACTTCCATGTGATGCATCTTGAATAGTACTAAAGTAGTTCGTGATCTTTAAATGAAGAATGTACATACTTGTATTTCTAGCTAAAATCGTCATTTTTTATTTATTAACTATATATGTAAATGATGTCATTTTTTAGTATATTTAAGTAATTCTAGCAATGTTACCGCTTCCCAGACAAACTATTATTATTTCATGTTTTTTAAGGATCCAAACAATGATTTTTCAAGATCTATTATATACAACAAGATGTATCAAATCTCTCAAGGTGTATCTTAGGGGTAAAAGTCGACTCTTTTTTAATATCCTCCTTTATTATTTATATTCTTTATATCTAGTTTTGTTTTTCCCTAAAATTATCCTTTTATTCTGTAATAAAAAAGATCTTAATTTATTTAATGTTTTTGTAAATATCCCGATGATAGGTACCAAAGCTATCAAGAGGAGAGGTACTGCTTGTTAACATTGGATCGTTGAGCACCGGTGGCAGAGTACTGGCTACTCGTGCTGATTTGGCAAAGATCAGCTTGACGAATCCAGTGTGCACTGAGATCGATGAGAAGATCGCGTTATCCAGACGAGTGGAAAAGCATTGGCGTTTAATCGGATGGGGTCAAATTTGCGGAGGTCAAACAATAGATCCTATTTTGGATCGAAAATAATGACAATACTTGATTTAGCTGCTCTCAAAGCTGTTATTTCTACGATCTGTTCACAACACCACAACTAGTATCCGAAATATTTATAATAAAAATTTAAAGCTACTCTTGCCAAGACTAATTCATTCAATAAAGTTACAATCCAAGTCCTGCAAATCTATTCTGTAAAAATTTCGTTATCATTATAACGCCACTGCGCAGCTTTTTTACCATGGTGAAAGAGCTGCGCAGCAGCGTTATAATGACAACGAAAGGACTATGTCCAGTTAGGGCCCCAGCTGAACAGTATTGAGACCTAGCCTAGGATTGTAGAACATAAAAAAAGGATTAAAAAGTTCCATATGCACAACTTTGTAAAATGAGTTCCTTGAGTGCTACAGCTGTTCAAAGTTCGCTATTATGACCATGTATTGTGTACCATGTAGGACTGGTTTTATTCGATTTCTCGAATTGTCTAATATCTGGAATATGTTCAATCTTGACGAAGACAACTAAAACCTTTTTTGGATCCCAAATGAATAGTTATAAGTGATATATATTAATCGATGAAAAGGGGAGACACTCTCAAAGTATGAAACAAAAGGTTTTAATTGCCAAATTGAAATGTCGCCAATATATGGAGCTTATCTCTCTTCAGCTTCCTCATCAGAACTCTCTGAAAGTAAAAAAACATCATTAACTGTTCTTGCAGGCATATGGATATCTTCGTCAAAGTGTTGGGCATATCTCAGATACCATATAACTGTCAACCGGATTAATAAACTGTACCAAATACATTTTAGATATTATTTCAATGTCTTTGATACAATCCGTTATCGCAGTCACTGCGGGAAGGTGTCCTGGACGCAGAGAAATTAGATAAGACTAGTGATACATGATCATAATAGCGAACTTTGGATAGTTCTAGCACTCAGGAAACCTCTCCTATAAAGTTAGGCTTACGGAATTTTTAATTCTCTTTTGATACCTTAAAATTTTAGGCATGTCTCAAAGTTGTCCATCCGGGACCCAAATTCCCCTATAAAACTGGGCATACTTTGCGTTAAGAGTTACAGAATAAGCCTGCTGCTCTTTCATATACCGATATCATACTATGCATTGGAGACTGAGGATTGCGAATTAAAGATTAGAATTCGACTAATCAGGTAATTTTAATTTTAATCCATTTTGCTGTAATTAGCTAAATTCTAGTGTGTGACACTGGCATTAAATTGTAATTACACTATAGATTACCGATTGCGGTTCCCGGTTGACGAATCTATTTTAGCCAATTATGATACAAGTAGTTTATGCTCACTGCATCGCTAAAATAGAACTATTAATTGGCAATTTGTAACCGACAACCTGTAATGTCATTACGGTTTTAGAGAATAATCAAATCTTGATTTTTCTGTTTCCTAAAGGTGGGGAGTTTTCTTATAATTTTTTTATGAGAATTATTTACTGTTTATTGTATAATCCCCAACTTAGTACAATAACCGTAGATGTGTTTGTTAACTACACGCACAATTCTTAAGTAGGCCAGTAAGATCTCTTTTACATAATTTACGAATTACAAATTAAAAATCTATGTGAGATCAAATTCTAAATTCGTCGATTATAAGATTGTTGCTCTTGCACGGAGTCACACGGCATCCCATCTCTAATGCTCCACAATTTTCTTAAATAAATATAAAATTATTGGATAAATATTATATAAAAGTTTAGCGTTTGATTGATCTCGAAATAACAAATAATAGATTTTCGTATATTGTCGAAAATTTGTGTTTTCGTGTCATGTTTATTTTTCGATTATGGTCGTGACATTTGTCGAGGTGACCGCAATCGTAAGACTTGTCGAAGTATCCGTGATCGACATAATCACGATAGTTTGAAACAATGAGCAAAACGCAACATTATGCAGTCACAGAATAAGCAAGACACTGATACAGTGCGATATGTCGCTGCTCAGTCACAAGACGTGTCCATCAACATGAAGAAACTAACAGAATTATCAATCGAGGTTTTTCTTTTTTCATTCTTTGAAAATATTTCGATAAGTTATATAATTTTGTATAAATGTTATCAATATTTAGTGTAAGTTATATAATTTTGTGTAAATTTAACTCCCATCAAATTTTTACGATTGTAGAACAAGTACGTTACTATAAATGAGATTTTAATCGGTTTATTTAGGTGATAGCTTATATGTCTCGCAATTACGATAATAAAAATTTTAACGCAGTCACACGTAGTTATGTGCGATTGTCGTCCGAATTTCATCCTGACAAAGACGACAACAGAGCGGCGGATTGGCTGTTCGTATTGAATACATTGAATTTTGCACTTTGGACCGAAAAGGATATGAAGGAATGGAAAGTTGATGGATTAACTGGATACGTAGCACTGTGTGCTGTTATTAAAAGAGCTATTGACGTGAGCACATTTATTTAGTTTTATGTGACAACGTTACTATATTTCACCTGTTCAAAATACACCTTCGAATACTATTAATATAATTTAATATTAACATTAATCTTTACGATGTGACACTTGTCTTCTATATCAACTTCGTTAACAATATAACATTAATTGCTTCTATTTTTGCTGACACAATTTTCGACTGACATTTTCTAATTATGTTTTCTACCAATAACTCTGCTAACTATTATTTTACTTTATTGGTATCATTTGTCTTGTAATCTGCTTCGATTTTTACGTTATATTCTGTTCATTTGTACCTATCTGTTATCAGAATTTTTATTAAAGTTTGAAGCATGAAAATGTACAACGTAAATTAAAAATATAAACTTTTCATACTTTTTGTTTCGTCCCTTTCATGAATTTCGACGGAAAATTCGCTGAATTTTATGAGTTACATTTTACTTCAGCTTTTTTTCCGTATGACAATAGAAACAACATTTAATATAAAATGCGTTTTTTTTCTGTTTAGACTATTTTAATTTGCATTTACCATATTATTTTTTAAGTATTTCTTGCAGCAAATGAGTTTCCTTCCATCTGGTAAGCGCCTCTTCATGTAACAGTTTGTGAAGAGTTTCGCATCGTCCAAAAGTCCTGCGCAAAATTACATTATAATAAAAAATAAATCTTTAAATTTATTTAAACGATAATGATTGCATAATTTATAATTGAGAACTTTATAATTGAAAACGAAATATTATATTTCTTCAATTTTTTCTTATAACATTACTTTTCATTTTTGCTGTTTCTTTATTTATTTTGTTGTTATAATCTTCTATGAATTTTTGACGGCGAACGTCTATACGTTGCAATAACATTTTTTGTTTTGCAATATCCTTTTCCTGGAACTGCCGCTTTTTTGTCCATCTGAAATTCGCCTTTCTTAAGAAAAAGAATTTTGTAGATTTTTCCTTTTCAGATTACTCTGCTTGTTTACAAGAATTACTAAACTAAATCATTCTTTATTCATCAAAAATATCGCATGGTAAATTTTGTTTTCCATTATTAAATATATTTAATAATGTACGTACTTTTCTTCCATGTCTTTCTGCTTTTGTTGTGCGATATTCATTAGTCGTTTCTCCCTGCCTTTCTTTCGTGCCTTGTCTTTTTTCTTCCAATCCACCAACGTATCGATCACTTTACGTCGAGTAATCTCCGCCGCAATTTTGCATTTTTGTTGAATCTGTTCGATCCGCTCATCACGCTTAATATTTATCAGTCTTCGTTCTTCTCGCCTAATAAGCTTTAACAATTTCAATCTTCGCGCCGTTCTGTACGCTCGCTCCTCCAGTTTTCGAGTTCTCAGTTCCTCTTGTAGTAACCGTTGCTGCACGCGATGCTGTCTCTCGGTAGTCAACTTCTCTCTTTCTTTCAATCTAAATTTATAAAACAGAAATCCTGTTAATAATAGTTGCATCCATTTACACACAAGTGAAACTGAAGTCTGAAGTGAGCTGAGTATTTTATACTCAGATTAATGACGTCACTACTTGCTTACTTTGGTAGTTATCGCATGTCAACACAGGTTCATAACCTCACTTTAAAGCGAGTTTACGAGAATTACGAAACTCACTGAAGCATACGGTCTCGATCTTATGCAGATTATGGGTGAAAACTCAGTTGAATTTCACTTGTTGGAATGCAAAAAGAACGCGCATTCAACTGAGTTATGACGTCACAAGTGAGAATTATCTGAGAATCGGTGTAAATGGAAAGCAGCTAATATATACATCTTTGGGTGCATTCTGATATTCACTGCCAGTACTGAAAATCTATAGCACACGTAATAGGTCTGTTTTTTATTGCTGCACTCTGAATCAGTGCAATAAGTTAAAGTGAAACAAACGTATATTTGTTTCACTTCAACTCATTGCACTGTGTGTATTAGTTCAGAAAATGCGGCAATAAAAAACAGACCTTATGTATACTGTATAGTTTCAGCACTGGCAGTGAATATCGGAAAGCACCCTTTGTCATCTTCCTCTTGCGTTAGGCCTCTGGTCTGTGTTACACCCTTAGAACATATATAAATGCAAGAGGAATAGGGCGCTGAACGTGAAGCCAACATCTGTGCGAGAGAGAAAGGTAGCAAGGGATAAATGTTCGCAATGCGCATTCGCAGCACCGTCATCTGTGTGAATTGTGCAGTTGGTTAGTGTTTCTTACGCATTCGTACATTACACAGTGTATAAAACGTGGTGCTGCGCATGCGCATTAAGAACATTTATCCCTTTCTCTTTCGCACACATGTTTGCATCAGCGCGAGCCATGGGCAAGTATAGGCAATGCCCCTTCCATTTATATATGTTCTAAGGTTACACCTCTCCCATTAGCTGCGTTCAGTAGACTCAACAGTTCAGCAAGCGCTCACTCAACTGTTGAGTACGCTGAACGCAGTTATTTGTACACACACACGCACATATTTAAAAAAAAATTTTAGAAAGAAAACTAGAACTCTGTACTGGTAAAACAAAGGTGTTAGTTTGTAATAGGAGAAGAAGAGAGGATTAAAAAATGAAATAGGGCAAAAAGGAAACAAAACAGGTGTAGGAATTCAAGTATTTAGGTTTTATTTTGAATAGAAGGAATCACTATGAAGAGAACACATACAGGAATTACATAGAAGAGGTAAGCTGGTGGAAAAGAAGGTCTAGGTAAGAGCATGATGTAAATATATAAGAAAATAATACGCATAATATATGGCGGTAGCTATACTGGAAATAGCCAATCAAATGTCCGAATATGCACTTTCCTACTGCGCATCCATCAGATTGCTTCACCTTGTATATTTCCACCATAGGTAAGAGAATATGCAGGAAGGGAGGATCCCGCCTACAATCCCGATTGCACTCACCACTCATATCAGCTGGTGCCTAATAATTTTTCACTGTTTTATCAATAATATTTTATTTTAAAGACCGCAGCACACTCTTGCATAATGCATAGTGTATAAAGGAATCGACAATCAAAATTCTTCTTTTTCATGGAATGGGAGGAAAGGAAAGATTCTGATTAGTTGATTCGCTTATGCACTATGCGTTATACAAAAGTGTGTGTTGTGGCCTTTAAATTGGCCAATTAGCGACGCATGTGTGCAACATGTAATATGTGCAATCGGAGCCTTCCTTGCAGGAATGATTTTAGGTAGATTTTATAGATATCTAATGTAAAGTACGTGTTATGGCGTATGGGACGAAAATATTGGGGATTGAATGAAAAGGAAAAATTAGAAAAGATAATGATGGATTATATAAGGTGGATTTTTAATCTGAAAGAACATAGAAATGTTTATTCTGTAGCAGTGTTGCACGTTTAGATCCGGACACGTGTTCGGCTCAGCTCGGCGCCACTGAGCGCGACAGTGAGATACGTCCGTCCTACTCGCATTCGGAAGCTTTCGAGCGCGAGCGAGAGAACCGAGAGACTCGCTCGTGCCATGGTGGAAGGGATAACATGGTATGTGCAGTTGGACTCTTTCTAAATCTCTGCCCTCTCCGTCTATGGACTGTTCATAAGGAGGAAGACAGTTTTAAATGCAAGAATCGACTATGAATACCGGCCTGTTTCGTGTCGTGAAATTGGTACTGAATCTTTCCTTGTCCCAATTTCATGAAAAGAAAATAAACAATTTTTATCTTTTACCGTTTTTCTATTAAGTATAGTTAGTACTTGAGTAAAAAATTATTGGAAACCAATATTCGGCAATTTCTAATAATTTATATAATATCTTGTTAATTATTGCGAAAATTGTAAAACGGTAGAGGACTTTTCGACTCAATTTAGTCCGCCCCAGCCCCCTGACACTCCCATAGTTCCGATGGCTACGTAATGTCACCGTGGCGCTGGGAATATTCAGCGTGCTAAATATATAAATGTGTGTATGTGTGTACATATATATATATATATATATA
>NW_017296059.1:1757097-1767013 GCF_001594075.2 Trachymyrmex cornetzi
CGGACTTTCGGAGATCGAAGATCGCGAATAAACGGGATAACAAAACCGACATCACAGACACCCTTAGAACATATATAAATGGAACGGACGTTGCCTATACTTCCCATGGCTCGCGCTGATACAAACGTCTGTGCGAGAGAAAGGTAGTAAGGGATAAATGTTCCCAATGCGCATGCGCAGCATCACGTTTTACACACTGTGTAATGTACGAATGCGTAAGAAACACTAACCAACTGCACAATTCACACAGATGACGGTGCTGCGCATGCGCATTGCGAATATTTATCCCTTACTACCTTTCTCTCTCGCACAGATGTGGCTTCACGTTCAGCGCCCTATCACCTATGCCCCTTCCATTTATATATGTTCTAAGCAGATACCACCGACATAACCTAATCGAAGTAAATGACGTAAACATCCAGAATGCGCATGAGTAGTAATATAAAGTTGTTATCGCCATCTGGTGATTCGGTGACATTCCGTGGTCACGTCAAACTCAAGAAACGAATGGGAGTGTCAGGTGTCAGGGGACTGGTCTTTCCTATGCGAGAATTTTATCGTTACTTATCAAACACTCTGTATATGTAAACCAAGTCCCCTTCTTAGCTGTGTGTGCTGAAGTGTAATAAATTCTATTCTATATATTTAAGAAAAGGATATTACGAAACACAAAAAGTATTTAGGATGATGAGATATCTCCTTCTTGGCTAGCAGAAACTTTTCACATTAAAAATTTTTCTTGCCACGTAACAATTACGAATTATACCTTTCCGCTTCCTTGCGTGCATGGTTTTCGGCAAAGCGTAGGGCTGTCCTCTCGACAAAGAGACGGTTACTTTTTCTCAGCTCTCTCTTGATACGATCAGCGTGCATCTGCCTTAGATATTTCCGGTACTCGTTATAATCGTGCAGCGAACACTTCACGTCCATATTATCTGTGATTAGATCGGCTTTCAGTAGACATTTTCGATTAATTGGTCTAGAAAAGAACTTGAACAGATGCTCGTCGTGCAGAGGTTCATAAAGGAATTTGGTTTCATGGCAATAAGGATCGCTCAAATTAAATTCTAATTTCGGTCCCCATAATTTTCTCCCCACTTTGCGCCGCGTAAAGCTGTAAGCGCCCTTTGGTCCAGGTATCATTGGTATTTTATGCTCCAGAGGCATTATCTTCCATCCCGGTAAACCGAACTTTGGCACGGCGCCTTTCGGTTTAGGAACGGTCTCAGCGAGCCGTTCTAAATCCCTGTTTCAAGGAATAATCCTCGACTCACTAATCTGTTATCTTTTATATATTTGTATTTTATTTTTTATATATTTATATACATATTGTATACAAAATATGTATAACTTATGAATATATGAAAGTAAGAACTATTAATTAATAAATAATATTTAAACCTGAGAAATTTGATAAATTCATTTATATTGTCATATGATTATAAAAGGAAAAATGAACCAATCACTTAATGTTAACATTGTTAATTTCACATATTATTAAAAATTTGGTTTAAAGTTGATTTCTAAAGTTTAAATACGAATTAATTTATTAATATTAAAAATTTCATTCTGTCCAAACACACACACACACACACAAATAAAAATATATAGAATATAGAATATATATAAATATATAGAATATATATAAATAAATATATATAGAATGTAAATATAAAATCTTCTCTAATTTACTTCTAATTTGTAGCATAACATGAAATTTGCGTTTAAAATATTAAAGATTATAGATTAAAATTTATTAAAATATTTCGTTACATAGGTTAAATACATATAGATATATACATTATATGTAGAAAAACACAATACTTACGTAATTCTTTTAATTCTAATCATAATGCGCATTGATTTATGAGGTACGAAGTAACCATTCACGTCGTTAATTTAGAACATGTTAGTTCTATTTTCTCACAGCATATTTAAATTTATAATAGTGCACAAAATTATTGATATTTCAATGGGGTACGCGCATGTAAATTTTATCGGTTTTTCCTTCATTTGTTTGATAAAATAAATCATTAAAAAAATACAATGTGTTCAGTACCATTACTTCTATACTATTTTTAAATATTGTAATATCTATAATATAAAGTATATAATTATATAAACAAGCGGTGGTTTTCTTTAAAATAAAATAATGCAGCAAAATTTGCCACAAATGCCGTTTTATTGGCACAAAATTTGACATTTTCAATGCAATGAGAAAATTTGTTGTTTACACTGCACTCTAATGTCATATACTAAATCTTAAAGCGTACTTAGGTATCTAATATTTAGATATGTTATCATCTTAAATTACATGCACGCAGTACTGATAACGGCATTTATTAGAAAACGATGGGAACTCTTATTTGTGTGTATATGTGTATTTTTATGCAAGCATGCTAAATAGGTGTAAAGTCAAAATGTAACAATCGTATGAATCTTATTCCTTAAATCGTTCCGTTTTAATTTTATTGAAAATCGTAAATTAATATAACGAATATTTTTTACAATACAATGTAAACAGTAGCCTGTGATAAACCCTATCTCCACATTGTCTTGTTAAATATATAAATTGTATTATATTCGTTTTTTTAATCTAAACACTGCTGTAATTCTTTATTTTTAATTAGATTTAATATGTAATTATTCTTTTTGCGTTAGGATGGAAAATCAATGTGGGATCCTAAATTTTATACAACGCTATCTATGGTCGAAATGATACGCATTTTCCAGGGCGATGACGACGTTACCATCCCACGCCTATCTCAAAGATTGATAATTTTGCATGAAGTTGGAAAAGTTTTGTTGGACCACTATAATGGTATAAATCATTACATGATAATATTTCATATGTATATTTTTCCTATTTTTACATATACATTTTTACGTACACAAATTTGTATCATTTTCGTTCATTTGACATATGTATTAGGTGTTGAACTTAATTCCTCCCGCTCGCTTAATTTAAAAAACAATGTTCTACACCTTTAAAAAATAAAAAAAAAATTTTTTTTAATGTAATATGCTAAAAAGTGTGTCAAACTTTTTAGCATATTACATTACAAAAATTTTTTTTTAGTTTTTTTAAAGGTGTAAAACGTTGTTTTAAATTAAGCGAGCGGTAGGGATTAAGTTCAACACCTAATATATAATTCGTTCAGTAGCGAAATTCTGTCACTTGTTATGCAATCGTTATGAGTTTCTAGAAATTTTTTACTTTTTACTCCCTAGAAACTTCCTAACAAACATTAAGTAACAGTTATATAATTGTTAGTTGTTAAATTGTTAATTTCCTACTTAACAATATAACTATAATATAATACATATGTTATATTACAGTTACATTGTTGAATGAGAAATTACAACTAACAATTATACAATTACTATTTAGCATTTGCTGGATGTTCGTTTATACTTCTGTTTTTTTCCCTTATTTGATTTAAACGCTTTAACTTTTATTTTCGCCAGGATAAAAGACGATTCAAAATAAGGAAGAGATCTTGGATAAGTTATATTGGAAAAATATACAGTTTTAATTGATAAACCTTACATATTTAACTGATTGATAAGATTTCGTTTTGTTACAGGTACTTTCGCAAATTGTATCAAATCATGTGAACACGATGCTATGAAGTTGATGGTTACAATTCACGATAAATTCCCGTCATATCACGACGTAACAAAATACGGCGGACGATCAGGTATTTGTTATCGGTTAATATGATGAAGAATATGCGATATTATACAGGATATTTCCTGTAACTTGATCATTTAAGATATATATCTCCTTTGTTTTTGACGATACGAGAAAATACCACAGGAGATCTTGTTCGATTCGAAGGAGCATATATTACAACTAAAAAAATTTTAGATAGAGATCAACAAGAATGCTTTTGTATATCACAAGTAATTTTAATTATTATATTAGAATGCGAAGTTTATACGGGATAAAAACCCATATAACATACAAACGCAGAAAAACGTAAAACAGTAAGATGTAAGTAGTAAGCGAAGTAATCGGCTAAATAGAGAACGTAAAGCAATAACGTAAGCAGTATAGCAAATCCAAATTGATTTGCTTATCGCTTATATCTTACTATTTCTATTTTTTTTTACCGCAGCCTCAAATTTCTCTATAAAAACTTCCAAATACAAATTGTTTTTATTGATTAATGAATGCTACATAATTATAATGCTGCACACTATTTCTGTGATCAATTATAAAGTAATATATTACATTTGTGATGTACACTCTCTAAATTATTTGGAGTGGACTCTCATTCTAAAAGAGTGAAAATTGAGCCATTTAAAAAAAAAATGATTCAATTTTCAATCTTCGAGAGTAAGGTTTCACTGTTTAGTATGAAATTCACTCTAAAAGTTTTAGAGAGCATTATAATTATATATATAATTTCGTAATATGATGAGATTTCCATAAACTTCCTTTCAGTTAAATTGTACACTAAGGCGTGGACATTAGTAGCCGATATATGGGCCTATTTTCACCTAGAACATGAACTTTGGATTGAAATAAAAGGAATAAAGTATTCTACCATATTTGCTGATTATCGTATGGTTCAGGTTTTCAATCATTTCAATGTTCTTGTTTACAGTAAAAGATTCTTGGACACACTCGAAAAAGAGGGTAAGGCATTTATCACTTTTTATCGATAACATATCCTCCGTTTTTCATTGAAGATTTTTTACATTATTCCATTCTCTGAATATTTTATTTAATATATAAAAATTATATTCTTTAGACGAATTTAATGCCTAAGAAATATCATATGTATACATATATTGCGATAATTTGAATTACATTACAGAATATAAGTAATTATTTACCGTGAAATATACGTATATTCCTTATCTGCTTCTATCGCTCTTCTTGTTTAAAAAAGGGAGATTTATTTAAATTATTAATTTCACTCAATGTGTAATTTATTTTTGTTTTAACATTTTAAATGTTATATTATATTATCATACTCATTCGATTTATTATATTATATTATAAGTAAATATTGGGAACAACGAACTCACCTCTAATGACATATACATATTGTCAAGATCCTGCGTGATCCTCGAAAGATTAACCCGCGCTTGTTATTCGTTCAAGTTATTAACAAATAAAGTTGACAATATAAATGTATGTTTAATTGTATATTTTAAATTATAATTATCACAAATAACAATATCCTCACCCCCCCCCCCCCCCCCCCCGGGCACTCACAATCAGATAAGGGTTAAGTTGGGTTAGGTTATGATTAAATCGGGGTGTGGTGCAGGGAGAGGAGCGGAACCCCTCAATATATGTCAAGATCGAAGTCATTGTAGGTGAGTCCGTCGTTTTCAATATTTACCTATTATTATTTCTCTTACCGTATTAATTATGATATTATATAGAAATGTTTACATGTATGTAAGAGATACTTTTTGTTAAGGGATACAATTTTTTCGCCAATTTTAATTTCTATGTGGAGGATATTATATTTATTGTATTTATCACATATATAGTAAAACACGTTGTGTTTTCTTGTAGCCTTCTTTTTACATGGGAGTAGAGAAGAATTAGAGATGCGCTGTTGTTCACTTATGATAATAAGATATCTGCATCAAATGTTGATGGAAACACTCAAGCAAGATACATTCATAAAACGAATACCCGAATTAAAGTTGCCAGGTTTCGATTGTACGTGTCTGCTTGACAATTTTCTGTGGGACTATCGACAAGTACATGATGAGCAATTGAAGAAGAATGTATTATGCAACGTCTACACTGAGAACTATTAGAACAATTTATATTGTTACAAATTGTAGTTTGGATAATACGTTTTCTCATGTTTTATTCATATCATTTATATTATAAACGCATTTTCAAAACGATGGAAAGGAAACTTAACGTGATCAATTTTGATTTTATATTTCTCGATTAAGATTGATTTTCCTTAAGGGCTCACACGTTTCTCGAACCTGAAAAGTGGTCAAAATGTGATGAGAAATTGTAAGAAAACTATTGGGCTAATCGATTTCATTTTTTTTTTATTTTAAAGATAGACTCTTAACGAGCATAAACGTACAAATAAATTTAAAAAATAATAAAAAACATGTCGACTGCATCCAGTGGCGTAGAACGTGTTTTTTTATCGTGTCAAACGGGTATGATTCAGCTCGTAATTTTTATCTGAAAAAAAAATTTCAAATTTTGTATCATTTTTTAGAATAATAGTTATCGGGTCACGAGAGGAATTTGAGAAAAAAAAAATTACGGAAATGGTCATAATTTGAATGAAAAGTCGTCATTTTCACCCAAAAATATTGTCTATTTTTTATTGCTATTCGAAAATGGTTAAATTTAATCAAAAAAGCTCTCGTGACCCGATAGCGAATCTGATTTAGAATGTGTATGCCAAAAATAAAGTTAATCGGACGAATGGTGAGGCAGTTATCATGCCCACCGTTTTGAAAAACGCTGTTTCGAGAAAAACGCGTTTAAAGTTTTGCAAGGATAAAATAAAAAATTTTTACTTACGCTTAATCAGCGATGCCTGCACCATAAAGTTGGCCCTCCTGTGCAGTATGACCCTCTTCTGACTGCAATCTGCTCTATATTTCAACGACAGTACATCCAACCGGTAACCGGTTCGAATTCTGACCTGTTCTGACCTACGGAGCGACCTGACTAGTTTCGTTAAAGCAGCTGTAACTTCGTCAATAATTCGAATATCGAACTTGTTCTGGTCTTAAAATGTTTCTAAGATATGTACCTTTTAAAATAAGCAAAATAATCAATTTTTTGAAGCCGAGAAACGTATGTGAGCCCTTAAAAGAAAAGATTCTTTTAGCATTCTGATATAAAAGTATTTGTAATGTTTAAATAAGTATTTGTAATATACCTAACTAATATATAATTAAATGTACACAATTACAACTAATAATTTACTTGTGTAATATATTATTATTAGTTATATATATTGCAATAATAATATTTCAGACAACGAAAAAGTTCAAAATCGAAACATAAGACATTTGTCTTTTAGATATAATATATCTTTTAACAAATGTCTCTAATACGTCTTTTAGGCGTCTTTCAGACGTTTTATGTTTCATTTTTAGATGTTACCTGGGATATCATTACTAATTATTATTAATCATTACTAAACACAATTATACAGGATGTCTAGTAAGTTTTGACAAAGCACTTGTAGAACGGATAAATTGAGTCAAAAAGTCTTCTACTATTTTGCAATTTTTACTATAATTAAGAAGATATTAATTACTAAAAATTGCCGAATATAATCTTTAATCATTTTTTACTCAAATACTGTCAACTTTACAGAAAAATTACAAAAGACAAAAATTGTTTATTTTCTTCTCATAGAGCTCTAAGAATTTTTCAGAATTTTTTATCAATGTTTAGTACTACATTTTCTTATTTTTAGGTTTTTATTAACATGAGAAAATTCGGTACTAAAAAATTCTCAGAACTTTATAAGAAGAAAATAAACAATTTTTGTCTTTTGTAATTTTTGTCTCTCGCTGTTTTTCTGTAAAGTTGATAGTATTTAAGTAAAAAAATTATCAATCAATATCCAGCGATTTTTAGTAATTAATATCTCGTTAACTATTGCAAAAATTGCAAAATGATAGAGGACTTTTCGACTCAATTTAATCCGTTCTATCTACACACAAGTGCTTTGTCAAAACTACCAGATATATATATATATATATATACACACAAACACATATAAGATATATATATATACTCTATATATATATACACTATATATACTCTATATGTATATATATATATACACATAATTTAAAAAACGTTGAATTCTAATATTTTTAGGAAGTTAATTCTATTAAACACTGACGTATATACGTATATATAAATAATTTCAACGTTACTTTTGCTTGTTACGCATTGTAGAAAATTTAAAAAATGCATTATTTTTACTAAAATTTTCCTATTTCTATGTACTTATATGATTATTATAATTAAAGTTTAATTTTAATAATAAAATACTTTATCTCTTTTAAATATAAAACACTTTCGTAATATATATTACATTATCTAAATTAAAAGTAATATCTAAGATTATTATTTCTTTTTATAACGTGCAAGTTTAACTCTTTCGATAATCCTTTTTTTTTGCGACGTGGTAACACGTACCCCTCGAAACCGTTTCACTTCCATTCGAAACATTTTTTCGTATTAACAAAAATAATTGAAATATTCAAGATATTCGATCTAAGTAGACAACTCTGTATATGTAAAAAGAAATCAAGTGTGCTCTTTTTATGTTCTTATATGTAAAATTTTAGGTACCGGAAAAAAGAGAAACGGAAGGTAAAAAAGATTTTGAAGTATGTAAAAAAAGTAAACGCAAAAGAGTAATATAGGGTAATTTGTCAAAATAACTAAACAAGTCATATAACACGGGATATCACGAATGTAGGATTTCTTCGTATAATCAAGAATCTTATTGTTATTATGTTATGTTTATTTTCTATCACAGCTGTAAAAGGTACACAATTACGGTCGAAATAGTCGCTGTCAATACTTGAGAACTGTAGGTTCAATTTAACTTAACGTCATGATTGCATCTTCCTTTCCTACGATTCCGTGTTCAATAGAAGAAATTATAGGAAAAAAAATAGGATTGGACGTATTTATTGACAAACATGGAGTGAAAAAATTAGCAGAAAAGGTTTGATCATTTTTCCTTTATCTTTTTTTTGAAATTTTGAAATAATTCAGGATTGATGATAACTTTTTCGTGATTCTTCAAAGAAAGCGAGTGAAAGTTAGAGATGAAAGAGAGAGAGAGAGAGAGAGAGAGAGAGAGAGAGAGAGGGGGGGGGGGGGGGGGGGGGGGGGAGGGAGGGAGAGGGAGAGCAGAAGTTACATTAAGCGCAAAATTTGAAAATATAATTTTAACGTTGCAATGTAATGAGAAATAAAGTTAATAAAAAATTCTAGAACAAAATTTTTTTTATTTCATAAATTTTACGAGTTTGTCGATTATTATTTCGCGATGGTTTATTTCAAATCAACTAACAATTTTAAATAAACAAGTGAACACATACAAAAGAAAACGTATTTTAATTATTATAATTTAAAATCTATTATTTTGGAAAGACTAATTATATAAAAATTCATTTACTTTGCATCTTTGATTTATTCCTTTTATTTGTACTTTTACTTTATTATTCGATAATATCTTTAGATTCCTTTAAACATAAACTGTGGCAGGAAATCAAATAATCTCACATTTCATATATTACAAAATATAATATATGATTTTTAAAAATATAAATAAAATAAAATTCTGCAATCAATTAAAATTTGTATCACAAAGCAAGTTCTGTTGAACAATAATATATTTTAATAGGTGGTAGAGTTCATGCTGTCTGATAATAAGAATACGTCGTATACCTTTATACGACAATTACCCAACCTCTATCCTTCTTTCTTCGATATTGTAGTTGGGGATTGGCTATTTTTATTGCACACGTTAAATTTTTCGCTTCGGATACCATATAGTACTAAACAATGGACAGTTAACAATTACACAGGATTTTGGGCATTATGTGCCGCCATCAAAAGAGCTATCGATGTGAGTCTAACTTAACCTTTTTATTTTTATTTTCTTTATCTTTAAATGATATTCATGAATATAAAGATTTTCTAATTTATATATGTATATTAATATTCTTCTGAGGTACTTTTAGCGTGATTCGGTATAGTGTTTTGTTTTTACATAGGCTGTGTTCTGATGTACACTGACAGTACTGAAAATTTATAGTTTACGTCACATATTATATATATAGATTTTCGGTACTGACAATGTATATAGCAACACGGCTAATAGATAGAATTAAAACTTTTTTATATTATATATATATATATATA
>NW_017296059.1:1767194-1772487 GCF_001594075.2 Trachymyrmex cornetzi
TATATATTACGCATGTCGCAGTATAATATATCATACTGTGTTTTTCTATAATTATTTAAACAAATCTATATCTCTAGCAACTTCTTAATTATGTAAAATATAATTTTTGAGATAGGATAATAAATCAATTTGGGATTCCAATTATTACATGACCATTGCATCGACGGAGATGAAATACATTTTTCGAGGAGATAATGAAATTATCCTTCCATATTTAGAAGAAAGACGTATTATTTTGCATCGCGTAGGAAAAACTTTGAAAAAGAAATATGGGGGTATGTATAATTAGAGAAATATTGTATCTGAAAAAAGATGCTTAATTCTTGGTTTCTTTCACGTGAATCTTGCGCGATTTTGTAACAATTTTGTTTATTATGCATACAATTCAGAAGTAACTTTCTATTTTCTTTTTCGAGGAGAGAAAAGAAAAATTCTCTGTTAATATTATTATGATAAAATATCCCAAACAATACGAAGTAACCAAAAGTCGACTACATGTTGACTGAAGAAGTGTCAAGAGTCGACTTTAAAGTCAGCTCGACTAATAGTCGACTCTCGGCAAATGTTTTGAAAATAGTCGATTGTTAGTCAACCTTCCAAGTCGACTGTAAATTGATTCCCAAACAACACAAAATTGACTGAAAGTCTACTATAAGTTAAGAAGTCAAGACTCTTGATTCAAGAGTCAACTTCCTTTTTAAAATTTAATTACTAAAGAAAATTATATACGATCATAAATGCATTAGCATAATATATTTTTCGTAATTATAAAAAAATTGATGTTTATAAATGTCATGTATATATTAAAACGTAAAAATAATGAAAAAATTAGTAAAATTTTAAGGACGTTGCAAAAATATAGATACTATCAAAGGAAAGAGGTTAATTGCAGGACAATTAATACGTATACAGCTAATAGATATTATAAATGTATGTATATAAAATACGTAATATATGTGAACCAATTAAATGATTTTGTTATGTTGCAGGTCTTTTTATAAATTGCATAAGAAAATCTGAATATGATGCAGATAAATTGATGAAAATGCTCTTTAAATTTGAGTCCTATCAAGATGAAGTAATGTTTCGTGGAAAACCAAGTAATTATTATTATATTATTCCTAATAGCATAGGGACGTCTTGCCAGCTAAACGGGACATTCACAAGACGTCCTGTGAACTATGGAATAAGCGCCTCATTATGTCGTATACACATTTACTGGACGTCCAAATTCAAAATCATAAATATGTGCATTTCGTGATTCTTGGGACAATTCTATTACTTTACATACAGTATAGGCCTCCAAGAGATGTCCTAAACACATCTTAAGGACAATCGTAAGATATCTCTCGGATAAGTGTACTGAATTTGCAAGATTGAAATATTTTACAAAATATTATTAGATTCATTGCTTCGTTGGAGCAAAAAATACAGTCATATCTCGCACAAAGTACGAAAACTCAGTACAAATAATTATAACATGTCTAAGTTTACATAAACTTAGACATGTTATAATATATATAGAGATTATGACTAAATTTAAATGCTAAATGAAACGACACCACCTAGTTTGCAGACCTAGAATATTAGAAAAATCCAAAAATAGATCCCAAGGATTACAGACATTTTAGGACTTCGGATTTGGATGTCCTGTAGATGTGTATAGAATATAATAAGGCGCTCATTTGATAGTCCACAGAACGTCCTTAGGTATTTAGAATGTTATAGAAGTGTTTTTATTAGTTTTTAATTAAATAAAATTTATATTTTTCAATGTCCTAAACATATCCTATATATGTCTCCAACGTATTAAGGATCATCCTGAGGATGTCTTGTGCTGTTAGGGATTATACTATTCAACAATATGCGATATTATAGATACACAGAATTTTTATATCAATACATTCATACTTAATTTAATATGACATTAAATTAAATTATTTGAAGTTATTATGTTTGGACATATTTGAACGCAAGCATTACAAAATCTCTATTGTGTTTCTGGACATATTTGAATTGTTTAGGAACAATTAAAGTTCATAAAATAAGAATTAAACTTCAAATGTACCTATAAAATAATAATTGCTATATAATGATGTAATCTCTTTGTAATAAAATTATTTAAATAATATTTTACATATAGACTGTATTAATAAATTCGTTTTATTGAACTTTCTTTTAGTTCGCCTCTATACCAAGGCCAAATTATTAATAAGTGATTTGCAAACGTACTTTCCTATTAGGTCAAAAAGTTCAATGAAGACATCTACGTTATTAATTGATTACCGTGCCATTCAAGTTCTTTTACATTTTGAAGTTATTCGCTATACAGAGAGTCTCCAGCTTCTTTTGAAAAGTAAGATATTTATCACTTTTTAAAATCACTTTTTACACTGAGAAAAAAGTGCTGTTGATTCAATTAAAGTTTATATTACTGGCTGTGACTAACATAAGTGATTAATTCATGTATATATTTATTAACATAAAAGCATAAATTATTATTTGAATAATCAAGGCCTTTATGTCAATAAAAATATACATGAATTAATTACTTATGTTAGTGACAGACCGTAATATAAACTTTAATTGAATCAATAGCATTTGTTTCTCAGTGTATAAATGTTCTGTTCGCTAGAAAACTTCATTTTCAAAAATTTCATGACTGATGGATGTAAATAAAAAATTTTTCTGACCTATACAACATTTAAATTGTCGTAATGCAATACAGTGTTGTATGTATTTAGAATATAAGTAATTTTTTAACAACAAGCATTGCATGATCTATCTTATTTATTTTATGATTTACTTAACATTTACCATGAAGGAAGATTTATTAGGATTTTATAATTTCACATGAATTTATCAATATATTGGCTATTGACATTTTACATATTGTGTGTAAATTTGAATTTTTGAATAGAGAGAACCTTTTTTTAGTCCTAATTAATTTTTATTATGGAAGGTTTGTATTGTCGTAAAACTTATTCTTTTTCTCGTAGATGGTATAATGTTACGTCACGGCGATATAGAGGAATTGGAAATACGCTGTTGCTTGATATATGCAGTTCAAATGGTGTGTGATGAAGTACGGAAAATGTGCGCGGAATACAAAGAACGCATGACCGCCCAAAACACACGGATATCCCATATTTCAACAATAGTCGATAATTTCATATTTCATTATCAAATGAAGAATAGTGATTATTTGATGGAAACAGTACCATTTCACTACACTAAAAGTACAATGTATTAGAATAATTAGAACAATTACATCACCGTGAGTTCACGAGTGATTGATGCATGACACCCAGTGAACACGAGTTATGTGTAACGTACCTATTGTAATTTTTCACTCAACGATAACTATAATATAAAAACGAAATATATTATATGTGTTATATTACAGTTGTATTGTTGAATGGGAAATTAATTAATAATTGTAACGGAAATTACAGCTAACAGTTACGTTACATGTAACTTTGTGTTCATTGGGCAAAAATTGTCCTTCGTATATTTTTGTAAAATAATTAACGAATTATTTTTAATTAACGAATCATTTTACTATAATAATTTAAAGACTGATAGAATTGATTATCATCAAATAATTTCTTTAGTAAAATGTTTCTTTTAGTAAAAGACTTTGCTAAAAATTTCTTCACTAAAGACTTTACTAAAGATTTTTTTAGTACAAAGTTTTTTTTAACATTTTGTAATTTTATTCAAAATATAATTATTTGATCAACAGTTATTATTTTTCTGTTTTAATAACTTCTGCATTTCAAATTATTTTTTGGAAAAATAAAATATTGTATTCTGTACAATATCAAACTGGTGATTCGTTTTGAACACGATAATTGTTATGTGTTTTTTTATTGTCAATTTTGGATGAAAATTGTTGTTTAATGCAAATATAAAAGATTAAATAATTATATTTTGAAACGTGTTATATGTGTGATGCGTGTGTATATATGTATATACATATATATATGTACACTAGTGTATGTGTGTGTACATACATATATATACATATAAGTATATATACATATATATATAATATATAAATGTATATATATTTTATTTCACTTTTTATACTGTTTTATTTTTGGATATTATGAAAGAAATATAATAAAGTATACAAAAACAGATAGTTAAAAAGACTGAAATTGAACAATAGAAAAAGAAAAATGGATTTAATTCTTTATTACTTTATTAATTCCTCCTTTTACCTATATTTGTATGTTATCCTAACTTTTTATTGTTTCTTCTTCCGCATATCTACGTCTTTTATTTATAGATGGAATATAAAATTGTTCAACGTATTATTTGTATCAAGAAGTTAAACTTGTTTTTTAAATAGTTATTACATAGTTACACATTGGTTTATTTCAATTGGTATCATATTTTTAAGTTGATTCCATGAAATCCATGGAACTTTTCAAATTTCGTAAAAAATTTTGAAGTTTGACACAATTTTTCATTTATGTTTGTGTAACTTCATGAAATATCAGCAAGACCATTTTTTGAAGTACCGGTCTGAAAAGTAGAGATTTCAAGCTTTAAAAAGCTTTTTTAAACATCCCGCTACGATTATTTTTCACTGAGTTATTGCTATTTGAAAATATTAAAAATTAGTGCTAAAATTTAAGTGGCCCGTTTTTTTTTGCGTGTGTGAGTGTATTTTCTATATTATTTTCATATCTAATTTATGTTATAGGTAAAGGTGCAATTCCGTTCACCTCAAAAATCGATAAAATTATACTCATTCGACGCGTTTTTGCATTAAACGAAAGAAACTGGCAGAAATAAGCGTCGCTTTGCCCCGTAAACCGAGATATTAAGCGTTAAAGTTCACGATTCAGATTAGGAAATCCGTCACGGTCACGCAACACTGCGATATGAGTATGCGCTGTGGTCATCTTGTGCACGAAATTTAAAAATTGGCTGCGTTCAGCAAACTCAATGGGCGCATTCAGTACTACAACCGCTCACTGAGCGCTCAATAATTTAAGTGAGCGCTCGCTGCTATTGATATATTCTTCCAGATCTAAAATTTCGATTGAATGATCTAAAAGAATACACCAGAATACGCCAACAGCGAGCGCTCACTCAACTTTTGAGTTCGCTGAACGCAGCCTATAGATTTTCAGCGCTTGCAATGATTTTGGAACCAACCGTTATGGCTCCTGCACACTGGACGCGGAAACGCTTGTCGCGCGGCAAAATGAGACGCGGTAACCAATGAACACATTAGGAGCTGTAAGCTTATTGGCTACCGCATCACATTTTGCCGCGC